>NW_009933376.1:99029-132578 GCF_000696875.1 Nestor notabilis
TTATACTAATTGCTTATCTTCCTGAGATCTGACTTTATGAAATTATGCATGCACACCAAGCAGATGAGTTTCCATAGAAACTCAGGAACTGAACTTTCATTAGAAAAATCTTCAAGATAAAATAAAAGTCTTCCAGATAAAAATGCAAATTGCCTGTCAGTGGGTGGCTTTCTGAATTTATATATAATTTTTTTTCCTTTGCACTTAGGCAGATTCCAGCTGGACCTACATAGCAACAACATGCAGGCATTGTTTATAGCAAGCTAGACTCCATGGGGAAATAAGAAATTCAGTAGCAAGGAGAAGCTCTCAAGTGCAAATACCTCAGGGAAACAAAAAGCTGAAGTGCTCAGTGCTGCATCTTCGTGAGGCTTGGGGATTGTGCAGCCCAGAATTGTGCTCCCAGAAAACGCTTGTGGTTTGCAAGGAGCAGGGTGGTGAGGAGCGGGGAGAGGAAACCCAAAGCAAGCAGCTTTCCTGCATGCAGAATTAATGATGTTCAACCTGTCCTTTAAAATCCAGCAGCATATTTCTGCCGGTTCAGTTAAGCCTCACTGGGAAGACTGACACAATCTGTCACAGCTCGCTCTGGGCAAAGGAGTAGGTCTCCATGCTGGGCTTTGGGAACATTGGCAGTGTCTGGGTTGAAAAGCAGGTTGGCAACACACCGATCTCCACTTGGGCTGAAGCCTGAAGGCCAGGGTTTTCTGCCCACACCCCATGGAAACACAGGCATGTGGGCAAGAAGGAGACACAGGGGTGTTCCAGGTCAGAAGAGAGAAGCAGGATGTTGAGTACCCTTGGGAAGGGCCATGGACCCAGGCAGCCTTTGGCACTAGCAGAGGTGCATGAAAGCAAGGAGAAGGCAGGAAATCTTTACCTCCTTTAGCAAATGTCTCCTCCTGTGTTTCTCCCCATAAATGTAGTTTTTCACTCATGCAGTATACTGCAGCATCAACAGGAAGCTTTGGGGAGCCTGAGATCACCCTTTCTGAGGATTCACAGATTTTTTGTCAGCTAAACCGGGATGCTTGGAAGCACTGAATACCAAGAGCAAATGTTCACTCGTTCTGCGCTTCCTGGTGGGCATCAGCTTCAGCATCTCTCCAGGTGCACACAGTACCTGGGTTTGTGTACAGCCTCCTCGCAGTGCTGCAAAGGACCTCAAGCACAGGCACAATAAATGCAGCAGCTCCACAGTGGGGAGCCGTAGGTGGGAAGCCACACCAGGCTCTGGTCCTTCACCAGCAAGGGTGCTGGGGCAGACAAGGGAGCTGTGCTGCACGAGCGGTTTACGAGGAGGTGGATTTCACTGCAGCATTGTTGGGAGGTGCGAGATGTCAGCCAGAGAGGGAATTCCCCTCCTCATTGGAACAGGATGACAGGCAGCAGCTGCACGGGCTCCATGGGCCCTGTGCCTCCAGAGCCAGCGGCCCTTCAGAGCATCAAAAGGGTTGATGCTGCTTAGTGTCATGGTGAGGACAGCGGTGGGTCCCCGGCCACCAGAGAGCACGATCGGCTCTGCTTGGTCAGCGCAACAGGAAGAGTGGTTTTGTGGTTGAGGACTGACTTGAGCTAAGATAGCTCCTGTCTGTTCTTGGCTCAGCAGCAGACCTGATATGGCCATACTACTTGCCCTTTCTATGCCTCATTATCCTTGTCAGGTGGGTGACTCAGATTATAATTGCACAAATTCCTTCCAGTTTGTCATGATGTGCCTGCAGCTACCTCCAGAGGAACCAGCCTGTCCCATTGGGGTACCTCTATGCCACCTCTGCCTGCTTACAGGGGGACAGTAAGATCAGGTCCCATTGCCTCACCATTTTCCAGCAGGAGAGAGAAACCTAAAGAAAGAACATCCCCACTGCATCTCTAAATGATCAGATTTCGTACTGAGTTGATTATTCAGGTCAAGGTTACAGGCAAGAAAAAGGCAATGAAACTTTTCACAGTACTGCCAATACTTCATTGAACTGACATTTCTTAGTATTTCTCTCAGGCAAAGTAATGTGTTTCTGTAGGTATTATACTGTAACTGGCTAGTCATGTCATGATAGGGTCTTAGTCATGCTGATGTACCCTGCACCTAATGGCACTTTTGGAAAAGCAAACAAAACAAAACTAAGGAAAAATCTTCACTACTTCCAAAAGCATCACCGTTCTTTAATCAGAAATTTACTTGGGTTTTCATTGCAAGAGATTTCAGGTTTCTTATGGCTTTTCATATCAACTAAGGCCAAGTAGATGCATTAAAGATGAAGCTAATACTTTTCTTTATATGTATGTATATATATATATATGCATCCACATACCAGGTAGTCCCAGGAAAAGCACAAAGTCAGGCAATCATCTCGCTTTCCATCATTTCCACGGGTGAGTGCAGGAAGAAGCCATGCAGCGCTTGGCAGGCGACATGAATGCATTGGCTGCTTCTTCCACAGGCCGCACTGGATGTAACTGGTGGGAGGTTCATCCCAGTGTGTGCACCTTCAGGAGGAAGCAGAAAAATGCCACTGATGCATTGTGGCCTGCAAAGCCCACATGACCATCTGGGCTTGGTGTGGTTGACTACTGTGTAATTAAAAGGGAGCGTGGCTCATTAGATGCATTGTGCATTCAGACACATCCATGCGAGCCCTATAGGAAAACATGTTCTTCCTACCACCTCTTTCATCCTCCTCCTTCTGTTCCTTCCAGATGGTTACACCCACTCGTGTCTTTTCTTACCCTAAGGACAGCTTTTTAAACAAGGTTCCGCCATCCTTCTGCTCCCCCACGTTGCTTTAGGATCTACATTGGAGTGCAGGAGGACAGAGGGCTCCATGCTGTTACATACAGCCTGCCCCTGGAAGCTGCATCCCTCTAGCCGTGTTTGTTAAGAAGAAAGATCTGTCTATAGGGTCAGGATGTAGGAGCTGAGAGACCTGACCTCAGCCTCAGCTGGATGTTCCAGATGTGCAAGAGTTAATTTAGATACTGGGTGTGACTGAACCTGTGTATATTTTTCTGGGGATTATAATCCAGTCTAAGATAGTCAAGGAGAGAGGGATGCTTCAAGGACCTACAGCCTTTTCTCTGTATAGCACCAGTATAAGCTCTCCCAGTAACACACAGCAGGAGCACTTCTGGACTGGACCAGTCTCCACTTTAAAAAATTATTTTCACAATTGCTGTTTAAATTACACGTTGCAATTAAAAAAAAAAACACAAACAGAGCTTAACAGCTGATTGTTCCTCTTCTACAGAAATAGGTGGAGATCCCCCATCACAGGACTTCTGCACCTGCATTCATACATCAGCCAGCATGATGGGACTTGGGGCGCTACATTTTCCCCCGTTTTGTGTCATTAACTCCTCATCACTTGTTTGTTGACAGGGCCTGGTGCTGAGCAGACTTGGGCGGAGGGACCTGGCACAGAAAGTCCTCAGAGATGCCATCCGGATCCAGACCACCAGTCACAGGGCCTGGAACAGCCTTGGAGAGGTCTTGCAAGCTCAGGGGAAAAACGAAGCAGCCATAGAATGCTTCCTCACTGCTCTGGACCTCGAATCCAGCAGTCCTGTCATCCCGTTCACTGTCATACCCAGGGAGCTCTGAAGCGTTGCTCTGCAACTAAGCACCTTCATTCGTGGACAGACACCAAAACCAAACAAATAAACAAAGAAAAAGCCCAACAGAAAAGTGCCATTGTAACCTGGAACCAGGCAAGACAATTCCAGGATGGGGCTCAGGTCTACTCGCTTAGCTGAGATGATGATATCACCTAACTGTAGAAGAATTTGCAACAGGCAGAAATAGAGAATGCCTTGTTCTTCACAGGTGCCTGGCTAACCTCCTGTTCAAGTTAATAGTGAAGCTTATTTCAGAGTGTTGGTTTAAGGTGACTGTAGAAAGCTCACGCTAGAGTACAGCTGTTCAAAGCACTTGCACCTTTCAATTTTCATTAAAGATAAAAAACCCAATCCCCCCATCCCAGCCCTTAATTAAAGCCCAGACCTGCTCTAAACAGGAGTAAATGCACCAATTAACTTGACCAAGTTGTGCTTAAACATGTGGCTGCCTCCACACAGCTCTGACAGGATAGGAATGACGAACCATATAGACTTACAGTATATGCCATTTACAAAACTATTTCAGTTATTTTGATATTCCTTTCTTCTGCCTTGCTTTTATATACTGCATATGCTCACTATATTTAGTGTGGCGCTTGCCTAGACCAATTCAAATTAAAAATACTTTTTATTTTTTCAAAAGCTGCTATTGCAGCATGATTCACAAAAGCAGAAAGACCAAAGACCAAATCAGTTCATGCTTGAACTATATTAAAAACATATATGTATCTCCACTTACATATTTATTGAAAGGCCTTACATGAAGTAGCTAGTTAAAAATTCTGAGCTTCGTACTGATTAATCACCTATTGCATCACTTTTAGCGAGGAATACAGTGATTACCAGTATATTGTGACTGAACTCTGTGCTCTACTGCATTACCATTCCTGGCACAAAATATTTTCATATCCATCTTTTCATGATACAAAAGATGGCAGCATGGCAGCAGTCTTTTAAAGGAAATCATGCTGAATGTGGTACGTGTATATATGAATTATTTCTTTCTTAAAACCAGATCTTTGGATGGTCTATAGAAATTTCACATTGGAGGTAAGGAGTTGAGCCTTCAGCGGGGTGGGATCATTTTGCCTGTCATATCAGATGTAGGAGTGAACAGCTCCTAATCCACGCAGCCTCCCCATGCTGGCACGGCCGGGGCCACAGCTGGCATACCCCCTGCTAAGCTGCTCCTTAGCTGTTCTCCACCTCCCCAGGGCCTTGGCACCGAGGTAGAGCTCTATGTGCCATGGCACGAGAGCCAGCCCTGTCCAGACCAGTCCCAAGATGAAGATGGTGCAGAAGGGAGCTGCAGGCACTTTTCTACACAAAAGGTTGGGGCTCTGTGCCTGTTTCTGTCCAAAGAAGATTTGTGACTACTTCATAAGTAGGTTTGCACTAGAACACACTTTGTACTATAATTCTGCCCAGTATTGTGATCTGCAACTAGTTCATTCCGGAGATAATAATATCCTCAGGAAATAAATAAGATGGGGTTATTTCTTAAAGAGCCCAAGGCTCTGGCAGCAGACTTGAAGTCAGCGTTGTTTACAGTTACATGGAAATCCGTAGGCTAATGGAGAGGTGGGTGCCTCATGCTGCTCCCAAACCACACCACTGCAGACCTCCTGCCCTCAGCCAAGAGAAGCACACTGCTCTCAGGCTACTCTCAGCAGCCTCTTGCATTCCCTGGCCAATATCCTGAATTTTTCCCATTGAATTTTTCCCATTAGATTTCCTCTGCAAGTTTTAGCACTGCAATAGCCCAGCTTATTTGTCTGTCTACTGAGGGGCCTGGAGTGAAAGCAGCACCGCCATGAAAGGTGCTCAGCCCATGAGGTCTCTGGTTTTCCAGTGCCACACAGGCACCAAACTGGGCATTTTAGGCCAGAGGCAGGTTTCCAAGGAGACAGTGTTACTGGCCACATTTCTCCTTTGCAGTAGTACCAGCAGCAGAGAAAAACGTAGATGTTAAGGAATCAGAATTAAATGAGTTTCATGAAGACAGAAAGACGCAGTGGAGACTTGTTTTGCTGAGAAGGATGCTATGAGGTCGGCTTGCTCTGCACTGCAGATAGGAAAGGGGGAAGGAGAGCTGTTGTTGTTGACATAGTTTGTAAATTGTTACCCAAGTGTTTTAAACCCAGTTCACAGTCAGATGCAATCTGACAATATACTTAATTAGATACATTACATTCCAATATTTGTGGAGCTCCACAGTTCCCAGGGTGGGAGCAAGCCTTCTGTATAAGACACAAAAAAAAAGTCAGTGTGGTCTGACATCACCGCTTTCTTGTGCAGCATATGTCTGTAAAGCACTGCCATAGCAACTTCTGTGTACTGGACAGCTATTTGAGTACAAACTATGCATCCAGGGAGCTATTTGAGTACCAGCTATGCATCCACCTCTGCAACCAAGGAACCGCGTTACAAGGTCTGTAACGTAGCTGGACTGTGACCTGGCAGAAGGGTGCCTGTTTCCCAGCAGCAGCTGAAAAGCAAACACTCACAGACCCATTTACTTCTGCAAGTGTAGCTGGTAAACAACCAGCAGCCCATCACATTTGTTTCCATCAGGCAAGCCTCACCTTGGCGATAATTGGACTTGCCACAGCAGTCATCCTGCTAGAAGAGGTGCAAACATGCACAAGTACTATGAGTGCATCAACCAGTCAGATGTTGCCAGGGTGGTCCCATGGTGGTTGTCTGCTTTACCGGGTGTTACTGGCTTTGGAGCCTCTGCCTCTAGTGTGGCAATTTACACGCACACATGTGAATTCTGTCAGCATCAATAGGAATAACATGGGTAAGGTACCCTTTTACCAGCACAGCAAATCACAGCCACTGCATCAATGACAGACAAAGTATTTTGGATGCATACTGGACTCAACCCCAAGATTTGCTGCATGCTTTCCAGAGAATACAAAGCACCTGTTGGCAGGAGAGGTGTGATACTGGCCTGAACTGCTCTGTACTGTGCAAGAAAGAGGGTGGTTGTTGCAGACTCACAAGTATTTGAGGTTAAATCCTCTAGCTACATTTGTTATTAGTGCTCACCAAAACAGAGGCCTTCCCAAGCTACCTCTGTTACTCAGCACAGATTTTGTTCATACTTCCACTTACAGAAAAACAAGGACAACTACTTTGGACAAGCCTATGTATTGTACTATTTGTTTAAACAGCAACACTGATAAAACTAAAGACCTACTTTCTTCAGCTGAGTGGGTAATACTTCTTTGTATAGCAGGGAGCCTGAAATGCTTAATGCTCAGGGTTTGAGACTAAGAACATAAGATTTACATCGTATCCCTCATATGATTATTACAAATGATTGTAAGTAATGGAATTTAGAGGAACAGTAAGTGAAATACCAGTTCTGCAAGTTTTACCACTGACTTGAGTCCAACAGAGTTTTCTCAGTTTAGGAAGAAGAAGAGGAAAAAAGGCATCATTGTCTTAAGGATGCAGGTGTACACCCAGTTTCCTCTTTTTCCACCACAAGGCTATTTTCTTTTGTGTGCACACAAAAGAAAAATAATTACTTTCTATTTTCCTGTTGTGCAGTAGAGGAGTAGTGTTTGCAGTTGCCTTTGACCAACAAGAAGGTTTGTCCATTGTAACCAAAATGGCTTTGCCTCCAGGGTGCAGAAGGAGAAGCCTATGAGGGCAGGGAGCAACTCCCCTCCCTGCCTTACCCCATATAAACTGTCATTAGCTCCACTGAAGCTGTTCGTAGTATAAGCATTTCCTCCAGCTGAGGATCTGCCCACCAGTGTACTCATTCTATACAGGGAGTACAACGGAGCTGCCGTATTCCTGCACTGCACAAGTACTGTGGTCCGTTTCTATGGGAAACAGTTCATGCTACTGAATATCACAATGCTTCAGAAGTGCTAATTATCTTTTCTTGGTAATGACTAATAAATCCAAATGGAGAACAGTCCTGGAGGGTGTTTACTTTAAAATTCACTGGCTGGGTACCAAAGTAGGCACAGCATTGACTGCTGAAGTTAGAATTACAGTTATTTTATCCAAAAAATGTTCCATTTTCAGAGAGTCTAGGTGAAGACAGAATTTGGGTAGTTTATATTTTGTTTTAATGACGGTAGAATGGGAAACAGTTCTTTTTAGTGAAAAGACATCACTGCCATGATCTTTTTTCAGCCAAACCAACAGAGATTTGATAGCTGCAGTTCAGCCTAGGAGAGGAAGGCCTGCTAGAGCCACTGCACTGCAGCGATAACTGCCTGTGACTGAATGGTATTACAGGCATATTTGACAGTTGTGCAAGGAGCATGTGCAGCTGAGATTCCTCTCCCACATGCGGCTAAGGAGAGCTGCTTTATGCCCAAAGGGACAACCACAGTGCCTGTCTGGGTGCCCACCAGCACCCCCCCAATTGAGCTGGCTTAGCCAGCCCCTGTCTGTTCCCTAAGCGTGGCTCAGGATGATAGTCTCCTTACTGCAAAGTTGTGGTTCAGTGCTGCAGGGTATCAGTGCATGGTCAGCTAGAGAGTTATTTTCTTAGAAATGAGAAGCTGAAATACTCATTGGTTTGGTGATGTTGGCAGGAGGTCCAGCTCATTTCCCATCAGAAATGCACGCCAGTTTGGAGCTAAAACCACCGATAGGGATGTGACACTGCACTGTTGCAGCCTGTGATGATACAAGCCAGAACCTCCCCAAGTTGGTAGAGAGAGAAGTGCTCAGAGTTTGCACATCCAAGGGTTTCCTACCTGCCACTTCAGTGCTGTTAATCCAGTTGTTGGAATCATTTTTCCATGTAACTTAACTTTTTTTTGTCATTGTAAGAAGTTTCCAGCAGATGAATAAAACTGACCCTGTGGAAAACAAAAAATGCTCCTCATATTTCCTGCCAATTTCAGGACTTTTAATATATTCATGCCACAGATACTTCAAGCATTATGAAATGACCATTTGTTGTATTAACTGGAACCTAGTGTGCCTAGCAAGTTACCAGTTGCAAAGGGTATTTTGGCCTACACCCTGTAGTTCATGGGAAAAACAAGAGTGATCATGCATGCGGCGTGCTTTCAGAGAGGAACAGAGCCAGGAAGAAGGAGTAATGTAGCTTCAAATGTTTGGATTTGTGGAGATTTAAGCAAGCATCATGCTTTTCTTGTGCTTCTTCCAGTAAAAATAAACAAAGGTAGTGTGAGAAACTCCAACACCGAGGTAATATGCAAATACTATGCCATCAAGTTTAAGGACTCACCTTCCTTTGGCCATATTGCCATTAATCATCTTTTTGCTACAAACAGTTACTCCTGTGGTTATTTAGAAATAAAATGTCTCCGTTGAAGAGCTTCCAGAGAATTCTTTGCATTTACACATTAATCTTTTGGGCCAGCTTCAAGAGGGCCTTCTTAAAAATCCAGCCCCTTAGTATCATACTCAAATGAGATTAAGGAGAGGGTTTTTGAAGAGCATTTCTTCGTAACTGTGACTAGAGTACGAGTGTGTTCAGTATAGCTCAAGCAGAACAAGGTTCCACTGTGGCAGTAACAGAATTAAGTCCTTCAGCTGTTAGTACAAAGCCTTCAAAACTGGAAATTGAAGCAAACAAAATACTATCTCTGACTTTTCCCCTCTTTCCCATAATACAGAGAAGTGAAACAGTGGTGTGGGGGTTCTGTGGGGAGAGTGGAGGAAAGGAGGGAAGAGAAAGCTGCCACTGCCACTCTCTGCAGGAGCCCAAGTGGAGGAGTACCACTGAACCTCAGTGAGAACTGAGAATTTCATTGCTCAGTCACCACTGAGGCAGACCACTAGTCTGCTTCCATCCCAGTGGTACACTCCCTGTCATCCTCTCTGCATCACACAGAGGCTTAATACTCTCTTTCTGTTTAAATGGGAAGAAAAGTCTTTTTACCCCTCTTTGCTGGGAGGAGCTCCAGATCATTTGAGTACTCTCCATTCAACTCAGAATCACTTCTTCCCTTGCAGAGAACCAAGTAATATTTCAGTGGTAATTCTAACATGATATTCTTGAAAGGCCATTAAGAATAATAATTTTTAATATTTTAATATATATTCTATATAATTTTTAACAATTTATTCATACCTCCACTTCTGTCTTTCTGCTGCAGAATGGGTACCAACTCAGCTACATACAGTATATTCCTGCCTCATGTGATTCCCAGCTATTTAGCGACCCCATAAACAGTAAGTGAAGAGCTGAGAAGCATTGGCTCTGCCCAGATGCTCACTTCCATCACAGGCTCTGGCTGTCAAGTTTTTTTGGAGTCACCAAAGCAGCAGTGCTGACATTGTCTGTCTTTAACCACGTCCCTCCAGGGGTGTCACATCCCAGTCAGATGTGCCTGAACCAGTCTTTGGAACAAAGGAAGAATACACATGTAACCTTTAAAGACTGGTGTTAGGAAATTAGACCTAGCTACCACTGGCTTATTCTGTCGCCATTAGCAGTCACTGTGGCATTTGATTGAGCTGTGGCTGTCAAGCCAGTGTCCTCTGCTCTGTTGTCTCCAAAACAAAGAGCAGCACCTCACAGCCAAAAACATCCCCTCAGGTCCACCAACTGAAGAGCAAGATTTAAAGGTTTCCTCTGTGCTTCAAGTTAAGCAGGTATTAAATTATGGAGGACAGAAGCCTTACAGGTCATTCCCCTGAATGCCATTTTCATATCTGATCCCATTTAGAACTGATGTGATTATCTGTCTGATGGAGGAAGAGAAGCAGGTAGACAGAGCATCTCAATTTTATACAGCAAAAATGGCAAGCATTGTAGCATGTCCTAACAAAGCAAAAGAAATGAAAACTGTAAAATAGGGGCATTTTCTCTACTGAAAAGCTCTCACAGAGGCAAAGTCCAGCTTCACCAGCTTTTGACAGAAACACACAAAAAACCCCAATCTGTGACAGTAAGAGCAAACGTAGAACAGCCCCTCCCCAGCCTCCTGACTGCAAAGGCCCCTCTGGACCTTAATTCTGCCTCTACCCTGTGCCACAACCAGAGCCCCCAACCCCGCCTGAGAGCAAGGGGCCCAGACCCTTCCACAGCGTGCTTACAGTGATGTCAATCCTGCGCCCAGCTCCCATCACCTCCCAAAGGACAGCACGGTCCGTGGAGCAAAAGATTCATTACATTATGTATGACAAGTCAGACAGCTTTTTCATAATGGAGTTGCTTACAGTATCATAATTAGGTCTGGAAACAGGGGTGTTTGTACATTAATCAGCAATAAGCACTCCTGTGTTTTGTTGACCTGTCAGAGGAGCTGACACTCAGCCCCTGTTTGCAATGCCAGGCCCTGTTTCCGAAGGATGGGAATTCAAGGATATAATGATTTTCTGGTCAGTGGAGGTTAGAGGTGATTTTGTGCTCAGTGTAAATGGCATTGTCCGGCAGAGACAATTAGCAAATGAACCGCTGCCTCACCAGAGGCTTTGCAGCCTTGGAGTCTGTTCTTCTAGCCTGACAACAAACAGAAATAGGAGATGGCATCTCAGGTTCCCAAAACAGGAAGCTGCTAAATCCAGCAAGCGAGCAATTCATTTCCCAGTTATAATGATGCTGCTCTTACCTCTCCTTGGAGGATACTGAAGTGTTTCTCAAAGGGTAGCAAGGGAGGTATCTCATTCCCGTTTGTCACCAGATGGAAAACCAAGTCTGCAGGATTCAAGCCAAGAGAGGGGTGGTTTTCTGTGCAGAACCAGTTATATTACTCTGACTCAGGTTTTGCTTCTTTCTTCTGTCAGCCTCCCACCAGTGACCACCACTCTATAGTCACAGCGTGGTGCAGTCCTCCTTCAACCCCACTTTCTCAGGTTTCTTTTATGGAGTGGGAGCTAAGGGAAGTTCCCATTCATTAATTAATACAGGCTATATGACTTCTATAAATCCACAGGGGCTCACATTAGACAGGCCTTGGTGCAACTACACGGTACAGAAAGGTACAGGTGCCTCTACACACATGGTGCAGGTCTGGCCTTGGAATGCTGCTGTATCAAGGGGGTGACTTATCACAACCAAAGCTTTGAATTACTAATTTTTCTGTTTTCCCATCGTCCCCTCACGGGCACTTGCACAGTGCTGTTTGTTCAGCCAGCTAAATGAGAAGGAATAAACTGAAAAAAACCCTTGTTTCAAGATACATTCCAAAGGAAAACTCCAGAAGTTTTCAACTAAATAAAGAGCTTAAAAGTTCCAATTAAGCAAAATATTGTTCTGACAGGAGTCCTCAAGTAGTATCTTCAATAACTCAGATTTATATGACCAGAAGTTCTGAGAGAATTGCCAGAAGGGAGAGCATTTTGAAACAAAAATTCAAGATGTTTAATCCTGAAACAATCTACACAGAACATTTAAATTTTCCTTTTTGTCTTCCAGCCAAGAACTATTCACCAAAGTTATCTCACATTTATAAGTGGCTCCAGTTTTCTGGAACTTCGCTTTTCAGCAAATACCATACTGGAAAAGGCTTAGCAATGTTTTCCAGTCCCGCTTTTAGTTCTTACACATGGCTAATGCTAGAGTTCCTGGTGTGAAAGCATTCTCAAGTGCTTCTGCACAACACTACCAAATACCTGATCCACAGTCCAGCAAGCACAGGCTGTTTCCTGGAGATTAGTACAAACTGTTGGGTGAACACCAGCACACACTGCTCTGCACACATGTGTACACACACAGTGAGGTTGTCCCCACTGAAATAAATTTAAAAGAAGCTCTACATGAGCCAGCTTCAGTGTGCGCTCACAGCCTGGAAACCAGCCATATCCTGGGCTGCATCAAAAGGAGCATCACCAGCAGGTCAAGGATGGTGATCCTGCCCCTCTACTCTGCCCTCATGAGACCTCAGCTGCAGTCCCGCATCCAGTTCTGGGACCCCAACACAAGAGGGATATGGACATGCTTGAGTCCAGAGGAGGGCCATGAAGATGCTGCAAGGGCTGGAGCAGCTCTGCTCTAGAGACAAGCTGAGAGAGTTGGGCTTGTTCAGCCTGGAGAAGAGAAGGCTCTGCAGAGACCTTAGAGCAGCTTCCAGTGCCTGAAGGGGCTATGAGAAATCTGGAGAGGGGCTTTTGACAAAGATCTGTAGGGACAGGACAAGGGTGTTGTCTTTAAGCTGAAAGAGGGTAGATTTAGACTAAATATTAGGCAGAAGCTCTTCCCTGTGAGGGTGCTGAGGCACTGGCACGGGGTGCCCAGAGAAGCTGTGGCTCCTCCATCCCTGGCAGTGTTCAAGGCCAGGCTGGACGGGGCTTGGAGCAACCTGGTCTAGTTGAAGGTGTCCCTGTCCATGGCAGGGGGCTGGAACTCGATGGAAGTTAGGGTCTCAACCCAAACCATTCTGTGATTCTATGATTACAGACCAATCCCAAGTACTTTTGAAACCCCACCCATGTACACATCTGCAGTCCACGTGATGGTGGTTAAAGTCTGTGGTTGGCTCCTGGTCTAGTTGAAGGTGTCCCTGTCCATGGCAGGGGGCTGGAACTAGATGAGCTTTAGGGTCTCAACCCAAACCATTCTGTGATTCTATGATTACAGACCAATCCCAAGTACTTTTGAAACCCCACCCATGTACACATCTGCAGTCCACGTGATGGTGGTTAAAGTCTGTGGTTGGCTCAGACACACTCTGGGTAAAAATTAGTTAAGTATTTTGGGTCTTGCTACTGAACAGCAAAGCACTAGCAAAGTCCTGAAGTTGGCAGCACTACAGCATGGGCAGAGCTCCCCTGCACTGTGGTGGTGGTAGCCAGGCGAGTGCCTTCCACAAACTGTAGCTAAAGCTTCACACTGAGACATTCCTGTGTGCGCCTGCTTCCAACTCATCACTCCCTCAGTCACCATCCACTGCTCAACAGCAGCCTGCTACAGAGCTCTGCAACCTTATGTGGTCCCCAGGAATTTTCCATGGGATGTATACATCCGTAAGATTTACTTTCACAAACTTCTGCATAGGATATGCCCTTTCCAAAAGGACATGCTTAAGGTCCCGTACTAGTTGGCCATAGACACCTCTGGGATCTGTAGCTCACAGCCTGAAGACTGGGGACTTAGAAGTTTTCTCTGAGCTTCTTAATTAAAAGACCTCTTTGGGGACCTGAATTGAATTGGAAACCATAGTGATCACTTAGGTCAATCATGCACAGAGATGATTGCATTTTGGAGAGTGAGGTGGAAGATGAGAATGTGTGCATGTTGAAGAGCTTTCAGAAAAAACAAAACCCGTCAAACATCTGTAAGAAAAAAGAGCATCCATGTTGTGCAAAAGAGCAGTTAGAGGATTCGTCTCAGTGGGCTCATCATTCACTGTTAAGTTAGGGACTAATGGCTGTCTTTCTTACAGTGCTGAAAAACATCTTCAGCTTTTATGTCTGTATAAATGGATCAATGGATTTGACAGTCTCTCTACTCACTTGAATCCATATATGCACATTTTCACTGATGCTTTCACTACTACCAGGAAAACCAAAATGCTAACTAAGCAGCTGTGCTTCCAGTCATCCTACATGGGAGAAAGGTTATTACCAACCTGCTATGAAAATAGAAGTGTTCATGAACATACAGTGGGTCCTGTAACTTCATTATGCAAAACCTAAAATATAAAGAGATGTTCAGTATCCAGGAAGCATTTTCTGTTTAAGAGTTGAATTCCACAGTTGTAGTTAGGAAATACTCTTGAGATCAGATAATGCTGATCAGATATACAAAGTTATTTTCTAGTTTTAACTTACAAATCATTGTAATAGCTCAAGGGCAATGAATTTGGTTTTGAAATCAGGCCTGGTTTGGTTTCACTAGAAAGAACAGTTCTAAAATTCATTGGCTGTTCTTACAAAACATTATGGTACACCACTAATCTACTTTAGTATCATCTTTTCCTTTCTTTTCCTAGGAGGAAAATCCAAATACAAGCTATGTTCTTGTAAGTCTCCACCAGAAATAAGTAACTTTGCTTCATCTGTCTTTGCAAATTACAGGTTTTGGATCAGGAGCTTTTACAGACTAGACACTCCAGTTGTTCGGCCCATATGTGAAACACTTTGATTTGCTCTTGAGAAATCTTACAATCTCAATATGCAGGGTTAACTTATTATAACCTCCAGCAATAAATAAGACTGTTCACTTACTTCAGAAGAGAGTGAAGTCTATTGGTCCATAACCTATCTAAATCAGCAGTTTTTTACACCTTTTCTAAGGTGGAAGCAAAACACCAGAACACTGAGATTGCAGGAATTCAGATCTTCCTCTCTCCATCACTTTGATTCCTCCTCCTGCTCCCTTCTAGGTCTTCTACTACTTTACAGGCAGTATCTGCAAACCCCTCAATACCCAGCCCTCCTTTCCCTGCCACAGCTATTCCGTGCCATATTCACAACATACAAAGGAGAAAGCAGTAGATGATGCTGATCTGCAGAAGCAGCAAAAATGGGATTTTTTTTTTTTACTTACTCTATAGTCAAGTAATTACAAGGCTCAGGTGTGCTGCCAGCTAGAGCACGTTTGTCCTCAGGACCACTGTCCCCCATCCCACCCTATGCCAGCCTTTTCAGCCAGGGCTTTGGACCTGTAAGGAGACTGAAGTTTCAGTCAGGTTAATATTGCTTGTCAATTAATTTCAGGATGACATGGCTTGTATGATAGGTTTAATTATTCCAAGTAGCCTTTCACTAAAGCTTTCCCCTCAAGGCCAAGGTTCTATTCTGTTTGTATTAGTATCACCTGGAACATATCAGTGGAAGCCAACAACCTTTGCTCTCTACTGACATATTCTGCAGGGTTATAATTACAGCTATAGAAGATACAAGCATGACATTACATGCATACAGTAATGTGGATTTTTCCAGCAAAGGTGCCATAGCAGCAATATCAAACCCCACAAATCCCAAATAAGTAATGTCAGTCTGCTCCAGTACTCATCAGAGCTGCTGCCTGCTTTCATTTCCATTACTATGCCCCTGAAATAAGGCTACAGACTTGAAACCTACTGAACCAAGTCTTTTCATTGCCTTCATTGCATAGTCCCATACGTCCATGCAGCAGCATGACCACAAGTGTGTCACCATGGCATGCACCTGCAACAGCTTCTCCTGAGCTCCCCAGGCCACAGCTCTCCCAACAAACAGGACAGGCCATCTTGCCACAGGGCAAGTCAGAACTCAGGTTATTGAGATCACTTCACATTTTCAGTGACTAATCACTATCTTTTGTTATTGCAAAAATACTATATACAGCTTCAGTGATGCTTTGCCACTGAAAATATCTACTGGTGCAGGTCTCTGCACACACATTGCTTCCTGCGGCAGCGTTTCTGTGTGGGTTACTCTGTACCAAGCGTGCTATTCCTGATGCATCCTGTTTTTACTACTTGCAAAATTACTAGACTTGTCGTATTCCTGCTAGCAGCCTTCCCGACAGAAACATGTGCATGTTGAGCATTGCTTTTCTAACCAAAGTAGACCTTTGCCAGAAAGTTAGTCTGCTGTTTTCCCCTCATCTCCATTTGCTGTTGGAGAAATATTTTCCAAAGCAAAACATTAGCCACTGAGCCCTGTGGATGAACCTTGAGAAAGGCTATTTAGTGAAGCTTTCTGCTTGTAATCAACATTTGCCCATGGAAAGCAAAGCCCTTTTTTTCTTTTCTTCCTCTGAAGTAGTTTAGCCCTGTATCATTTGGTTCTGATTCCAAAGTCTTTGCAGAGGGAAACACATCTGTATTCTTTTATACACAGATGCGGGAAAGCAGAACGAGACCTCACATTTTGCTTTCTCTATAATTAGTATGTTCAGAGGAACCCTTAATGCTGTACATTAATTTTCAGACCTGGAGCATGTTTTCAGATAACACAGAGAAATTACTTCAAAACAAGCCAAGGACATTAATAAACACAGTACCAGGAAATCCACAAAGGTTAAGTGATTTTCTACAGAGTAATTCATTCGCCTAATGAGTTTGCTGCAGACAATGCTCTCTGCAAGCAGTTATTGCGTATGTATCTTTAATTTGTGTGTTTATATAATTCATGGCAGTGCAAAATAGATTTCTATGTAAAGTGTCTTAATAGATGAAGTGAGTCTATAATATTCTTCCAGAGCTTGTTCATAACAATATGCGCTGGCACAGAGTCCAGAGGGAGAGGAAGCCATTAAACATTAAGCAAAACAATTGCTGTCTTCCTCCAGAGGGACGGGCTTTGTAAATGCTTATGTTAACACTGTACAAAAGAGATGAGTATTCAGGTAAAATTAGAATGATAAAGGGAGACAAGCACCTCATCTTCAGTTCCAGGAGATTTGGTTGGCTAACTAACAACATCTTGATCTTCCATCCTAGAGGAAGAGAGCTCATCCTCTCCCAGCCGAAACCTGGGCACTCGTGAGCACTAATTGTCACCAGTGAAAGGAAAAGGCACAACAAACAACATCTCCAGTGTTTTCTATCCACAAAGCTGAAACACTCCCCTGTGCATGTTTTCAATTTAACTAAAATAGATGGCTGTGTGTAAACAGCCACCCTATCTGCATCATTCATATTTGATGGACTAGTCAGTACAACAGATACTTTTATCCATCCTGTAAGTGATGAGAAACTAGACGCTTCAGTGTCTTGTGCTCCTCTCAGTTAACATGAGTGGCAGCAGCTGTTATTCTAGGCTCCTTAGCATGTAGCATTTGATGTACAGACACGAAAATTGGAGGTGTATTTAGTGGAATTTAGTATAACAGAAGTAACTTCCATAATCAAACCCTTAGAGGAGAATACACAGGAAAGCCCTCACCATGCTTGTTACAGCAGCCCAGTATTCATGTTCTTGGGCTTTAGGGGCCATCTGATAACAGTATTCATATTGGTGTAAAAAGTTACTTGCAGAAAAGGTAGGACACAACCTCAAGATGCTTTAAACTTTCACATCTGCAGCAAAGCACAAAGGTGGTCCAGAACACCATCACTGGAGACTGTAAAGTACATACTGAGTACATGAGTTTGTGTTTCAAATTAGGTTTTCTACATATAACTTCACAGACCTGTAAGAAACATCTCAGCAGACTTTTAAATCTATTGGAAACGAGGAGGAGATATTGCCACTTCTTTTGGCTTGGAAGAGATGAGAGTAGCTGGTTGACATGGGAACAAACGCAGCATCCCAGAAACAGCACATGAAGGAAGGCAGTCCTTCCTTCTCTAAGCAGATGCCTGAAGGCAGGAACTCCTGGCCTGGCTCAGATGAGGATTTGATGGTGATAGTGAAATACCAGGAATTCCATTTAAACACAAAGCCTAACTTATTTTGGTGAGAGTGGTCAAGCACAGGAATGGGTTCCCCATGGAGGCTGTGGGGTGGACACCCATGGAAACAGACAAAATCCCATCAGATAGCAACCTGCTCTGGTTGCCCCTGCTTGGTGAGCAGGATTAGACTGGGTGGTTTCCAGACGTGCCTTCAAACCCCAACCATGCTGTCATCCTATGAAAAGGAAGCTCGCAAAGCAAAGCCACAAGCAGAAGGTTATGGTGCCCCTGTTTGGCAGCAGGCTTTGGGGAAACCATACAGATATACCCAAAGGAAAGAGCTGCTTTTCCCTCTTCTCAGTCCCTCCCACCAGAACACACACCTTCTGCGCTAGCACACAGGGAGAGAGGAGAAGGCAACACGGCGGCCAGTGCTTCAGAGTTCTCAGATCTGGAAAGAACAGGAGAGAAGCAAGACCCCTCACCTGCTTTAGGACATACTTTTGGGAAGCTCACTAGAGCTCTTGCCAGCTGGTGTTTTACTGACCCTTCCTTCAAACTAAGGGGTTAACATCTCTCCAGCTGAAATGCAGTTGCTTCATGTGTGGCCTCACTAGAGAGGTCAGCTGCAGCCCAGTCTTTAAGCCTCTGCTCTGAAGCAAGAGCTGCTGGAAAGAAAACTGTAACTTCTGTCTTCTCCTCTGGGAAGAAGCTGGAGAAGGTTTGTGCGAAGGTCATTTTAATATTATGCCAAAGGTCCAAGAAGCAGCAGGCAAGCAGTCTGTTTTCCCAAATAAAGAGTTAGTAACTACATCGATATAAAACTTTCTCCTCTCGTTTTAGCTAGGCTGGTCCTTCCTTATTCCTGAGGGAACGCAGTCATTTCTTGGGCATGTTTTAATATATGCCACTGAGAGCCAGGAGCAGGAGACAGCATGTGCTTGCTGTCTCTTGTGGGTTTACAGCACGGAGTAGAGTCACAGGGCTCAGGCTGACCATGGGGATCAGGGACGGGGCCCTTGCAAACCCAGGCTTTGAGGTCTTCTGGAGCCAGCACTGCATCCAGCTTCTGACAGCCTCTTCGGTGGGCGTTGCAATGTGCCTGCAGCTAAGGTGGGAAGATCGCTGCTTTCTGTTACTAAGAATATAGTCAGGGAAACATTACCCTGCAAATCGCTTTAATATGCATCACCCTGCCACATATACTTCATGACTCTATTTGCACTCTATGTGTCAGTTCAGCTTGAGCCCACTGCTGCTGCCAAGCTCCTGCAGCTACTAGCTTTTCCCTCACACGCACTAGAGAAATGAGGAGAGCAGAAAACAAGAGAGCTTTCCATGGGGCTTCTGCTGAGATGCAGGGATGGGGTTCGCCACCTACCCCTGCAGCATTGCATGGATCCACCAAAGGCAGGCTGGAAAGCAGAGAAAACTGCCCAAGGGGCACAAGTGGAAATCGGATGACTTAAAGCTATAGGGCAGGTGTAGAATGCAGAAGTAAGTTCAATTTTAGGTAAAAATCAGCCCTAGTCTGCGATGTGACCTACAGGACATGAGCAGCAGAGAACCACTGCTGGAGAGTTCCCCTCTGCTTGTGACATGGCTCACTGGCTGATGGGCACGAGGCAATGTGGGTGACAGATGTGCTACCAAGGTGTTCTCTAGCTACCAGGACCATACACATGGCATGCACAGAGGCAGAAAGAGGAATAAGAAGTGAAAGTCTCTGGCTCCCTCCCTGTCATCTCCCTGTGCAAGAGTGTGCCATAAATACAGGCACAGGTAGAAGGAGTTATCCTTGCTCTGCACCTTGTCACCTGACATGGGGAGTACAGCTGTTTACTCCTCTGACCTGCCTGTTCTGCCCTGCAGCTGGCTGCAGGAGGGGAAACATACTGCAGAGCCTTACAATTTAATACTGTTCTCAGTCTAACAAAGATTAACATTTCTTTTGGGTGCTCTGGACAAAAGCAGGATGTTACTATACCTCTCTCTTATGAGTGCCTAAAGCCCCAAAATTGAGCATGTGGGGATTTGTATGTATTCCTTATCTTAAACTATTGCTAAGCAACAGCCTTTAACCAAGGACATGTTTGTGAAACTGCCAGGCTTATCCGTATCTGCTAAGTGCAAAGCAATAAACACACCTTTGCAAATTATCTCTGCTAGGATCACACATGTGGCAGATGATCAAACTGAACAGAAGGTTATCAGCTGTATAAGCTCTTAGCATTTTTGCAGTGCTAATAAAGTGATCTCGACCTGGGTGGATCAAAGCCTTTTCACTGCAGAAAAGGTATCTTTGCATACCAAGTAGGTTGCAGAAGGATGAGCACCCAGCAGGACTCGGTGTGATGCAGCTCTGTGGCTGCTCCTCCCACGTGGAGAGGAGCAATGTACATGTTTATCCAGCAAGTGTTAGGTGTTCCCCTGACACGCTGCTATGTGTGCACATACTAATGAACAGCCCTGTTGTGGAAAAAAACCCCACACTGTCTTAAACATGACTTTAGATACCATCTTGGTATCTACCAACCCAGCTATTCTATCAAGCAGTTAATAGGGCAAAGCTTAACACCGACACTGTACCTCAAACTGGATTGCAGCCTGTAGTCCAAGGTTACACTCTCAGTTACATTACAGAGGAATTGTTTCCGTTCCAGTCATCAGTACTTTATCACTGTAAGTCACCATGTAAATATAACACACAACTGTATGGCGATTGTGGCCTGTGGAGAGACGACAGTGGCTCTCTGCAGCTGAAAGATCCTTTCCTTTCCAGAGTTTCTGTTATGAAACAGGAAAGAAGAGATTAATTTCACTTCGTGCCTGGGCTCAGGGGAGAAAAATCAGTTTCCTGAAGCTGGGGAGAGACTTTTTAGCATGGCCTGTTGGGATAGGACAAGGGGTGATGGTTTTGCACTTAAAGAGGGGAGATTCAGGCTGGACGTGAGGAAGAAATTCTTTACAATGACGGTGGGGAAATACTGGCACAGGTTGCCCAGAGAGGTGGTGGATGAACCATCCCTGGAGACATTCAAGGCCAGGCTGAATGTGATTCTGATCAAACTGATTTAGTTGAAGATGTCCCTGCTCATTGCAGGGAGGTTGGACTAGATGACCTTTGAAGCTCCCTTCCAACCATGCTTCTATGATCCTGCCTAGAGCAGGGATGAAGTGCATTGAATACAGGGTGAGTAGCAGCTGTGAAACACCGAGTTTTGGTGTGCAGGGATGCAGGAAAGGAGGCTGCTCTCATGTACTCCATGAAAACGTGGGTGCATGTGTGACATATCACAACACAGCGATACGCACATTGCTGTGCTGCTCTCTGCTGTGCACACCCTGTCCCGTGTGCACCAGCATCACAGCACCTTGCCAGAGGGGCAGTTTGAGGAGGAGGGAGGCAGGTTGTTCCGCACAGGGTTGTCCCCCAGTTTCACAATAATTGCTGAACTATATTTTACAATGTTATAAGAGCTTACATCATCACCCCAGGGCCTTGGGAGGCAGAAGGCAACCCTACATGATCCTTATCTTCGTTGGCACATTGCCTGTCACACCATCATTATATCTCAATGATGGTGTGACAGGAGGTGATCTCAGGAGGCACACTGATGCTCCAGCTGCTGCAGTGCTGGGTACTTCCAAAGACACAATAAAACTCCTAATGCACAGTCAGAGCTACAGCAAAGGAAGAGAAGACCTTCAGACTGGAGGAAATATGAAGCAGTAAACAGCAATGAGCAGACAGCACGTTAAGGCAGTCCTTGTGGACAGCCCTATTGTAAATGGTATTTCAGTGCTGACTTGGAACTGAGCAATATATCAGACTTGCAGCAGCTTTTAAGGTTTTAATCCAGGTTTTAAATCATTCTTTTTGAGACCCTTCTTAAGTTTTAAGAACTTAGAAGCTGCAGTTGGGTCTGTATTATCTTAAGTCATGCTCACATCAATGGTGACGGTGGCAAGAATGAAATCAGTGCTCAGTTCTGGCATGTGCTGGGCACCTACATCTTGCACTGGAGTCAGAATTGTACATCCTCCAGCTTCACTCAATTCCTCACCAGTTAAAAGAGGCAGTGGAGGAACGCAGGATAAAAAGAGGAGAAAAAGCAGGAGCCCTTGTTAGATCTCACTGGTTGTACCCTGTAGCCCAGAAAAGCAGATTAAGCCAAGTTCCCAAAGCATAGATACTTTCCTGGTGTGCTGCTTAGTCTGGGAAGACCGAGTACATCCCTGCTGGGGGCAGAGGGGAAGAAGGGGAGATGGTCGCGTGCCAGCAGGACCAAGCCATTTTTGTCAGGGCTCTGTAAGCAGAAGGAGCATGGGGGATTACAACCCCTTCTGAAATTCTGACAGCAAGAGGAAACACAGCTCTGCTATTATCCTCCTGCAGATAAATATTTGAAAGCATCTATAAAGAAAACTCAGCCATGCATCCCCTGCTACCTACCAGGCAGCTGTGCCAGTACAATGGGAGTCACGTTCAGACGAAAAGCAACACAAGGTTGAATGTACCATGTTCACAGGCAGCATTTCTACTGAGCGCTACTATTTTATATAAATACCTGTTTATTTTAAACCCATTAGCAGATGTATTTTCATTACATGGCGGGAATACCATTGTCACAGACCATAAGGTTTGTTTTCAAAGGGGAGATAAGGGAAGGGCAGAACCACCTCACCTACTCGAAGGGAAACCCCAGGGTTACTCCAGCAGAAACATAATGGGTGGCAAAAACCAGATCAGGTTGCAGGGTTGAGTTATTCATCAGTCTTTTCCTTCCATTCAGAAAGGAGAGGACAGTGTAACTGCTTCTCACAGAGGCTCATTAAAGCAGGCACTGCAGATCCATTCACAGTAACCTGAGAGCAAAGGCTAGCCCTGAACCTGGCCCAAGTCAAGAGCTGTCTTTGGTGGACAACAGCTGAAGTGCCGGAGGTTGGGCACGAGCATGTAAGCTAGTGACTTCTCGGTGCTGGGGCAAGCGGGGTGGTTGGAGGGCTTCAGAACTGGGATCTTACCTAGCACCTTTCCTAGCAAACTAAGTCAAGCAGAAGGACACTTGGGAGGAGGGACAGCAGCATAGTGGGCTGTTGGATATCCCACCAAGCAGTGGGCATGGAGCGTATGCTTGGGTCTCCTCTCCCCTCTGGCTGGCTCCGCAGTGGTAACACACTGCTGACCACAGTGAGGCCTCACCTAGTTAACGCTGCTGCAAGCAAGGAAAGGATCAGGTTGGCTGCAACATTCAGACTTCATGTGTTTCCTGTACCAGCATGGCCAAATGCCTCTGGAAAGCCCTCCCAGGACCTGCATGTACCAGAGGAGCACAAGGTTCCCTGGACAGATCTGTCCTATCAGCAGCTTGGTTGGCAGATATGACATGGTGCAGTAAAAGCACATCAGTTAGCCTTTGCACTTCCCAACACTAAAGAGCAGCATATAATTCATCTGCCTAGAAGGCCATGTGGGTGTAATGAGACTCTGCTACAAAGGCTTTGTACCAGCCATTCAGATGGAGCACAGAGCAATCTATTACTTATAGGGATTAACAAAAACTGTGGTGTCAGGCAACCCGCATGTTACAAGTGCTCCCAGCACAGAAATAGATGGCTGCCTAAACTCTCCCCTTCCTTTGGGTGCAAGTTGCTCCCAGCCTCCACAAAAGCAGTGACCTTTGGAATTGTAGAATTGTTAGAATCTTTAGATTTCAAGAAAGTCCAAAGTCTGATCCAAGATTGGACTCCCTCTGAGCTAGGTGCTGTAAAGCCACAGGAGCCCTTCTCCCAGCGTTTACAACCTAAGCAGATAATGCCTGGGCTTGCCAACAGAGAATGGGGGGTTGAAATACAAGTTGTGTTCCCTCAATACTGACACAGAACTGCCAGGAAGCATGTAGAACCCAGCAGCAAGTGTCTTCCCTTGCCCCTTTAGGAACATTGTGCTGCAAAACTGGCAAGCAGGGCACAGGCAGAACTGGTTGATACACTCTTGACCACGCTATTTTCAGTGTCTAAAATGGCTCCCATGTGCTTAAGTGCAGTAAACCACTCTATTTTATCTCATATCCTTAGTTACTGATTACCAGAACCAGCAACACCACTAACAGATACTTCACATGCTGTAAAGACATCGTTCATCCCAGGGACAGGAGTGTTTACCAGTCCCACCTGATACTGGTAACAAGTCTTCTCAGGGATTCCTCAACTCTTCTGAAGTCTTCCTGTAGCAAGAAATACCAGAAGGCTTCTGAGAGCAAAAAAAAAAAAAGCCTTTTCAGAAGGCTTTCTGCTTTGACACGTCTCAATAAAAGAGAGGTTTATGAAGCCTGTAAGGGTGTCTCTCCCACTCCTAAGTTTCTCCATTCCTTACTCTCCTTTGAGGCAGGTACACCCATCTGCTCCACACTCCTCCTGTCATGTTGTTCCATAAGCAAAAGAAACAGCACACAACAACATTCTGTTCCCCTTAGGTGTATCAGGAGGACCCACTTCCACTCCTGGCTAGCTGGAAAGCACCACACCAGCTGAGAGGAACTTCAGGGGTAGGAAGATTTAGGAAAGCTGTGATAGAGACGTGAAATAAGGGAGAGGTGTTTCTGTGATGCCATGACTGCTCACAGGTCTTCCCTGGGCAGGGTGACAAGCCATGGCCACGCTCACCTTTCTGCTCCCAAGGGCATCTCACCACCCTGCAGATGGTGGCCCAAGGACGTGCCACACTGCGGCAGCCACGTTTCTTTTCCTTGCCATTTCACTGGAGTTCCAGCCTGACACAGGTCGTTTTCACCACTGTTAAGAAAAGAGAAGGATGTAAAGCATCAGTTGAGACAAGAAGGGATATTATCTCTCTCAGCAGCCATACACTTTCCTGGCATAGTACATCAGTACAGTACAAGCACATCAGTAAAGGCACAGGCACTGCTAACACCAGTCAGCAGATGAGGCAGTCGTGCACAGGACACCAAAGCCACCAGATAGATTTGACCACCAACTTAAGAGCAGAGTTTTTTACAGCCTCTCAAAAGCAGTTCAGGATTTCCTGAGTTAATTCTCAGCCACAGCACTTCGTGGAAAGCTTTTCCTGCCTGAGGATCACCAGGAACCACATAAATAAAACACCTCTGGGAAGGTCTTGCTTGTTTTCGCGAAGACATACCCTGTGCTACCAATCCCTCTCTGTTAATGCAAGGTTTTCCAAGACTTTGCTTAGCCTCACATAGAGAAGAAGTACATAGATGTAAGGTCTTTAAATTTTAGCAAAAGCAATGGTGATGAATTGAATACATTGTGAGCTTATATATTCTGTTTTAGGAAGCTTGGCCCATTTCATTTACCCAGTTAATTACTTCACCTGTCTCAGCAAGAACACAGCATGCTGTATCATCTTATGAAAAACGCATTGTGAATTTTTAGGACTACTTCAAGAAAATGGGTAAAAACTAAAAGATAAATAAAAAAGGCAAACTTTACATCTCTATGAAGTGTTCAGTCTTACAAGTCTCAGGAAAGAGGGCCTTACACCTTGCAAGGCTAACCTCTAATTGAAAACAACTGTATGGGTTAGAAAATATTTCTGAAATATTTAGAGCCAGCACACAGAAAGAAAGGCCATTCCTGATTTTAAATGGTTGAACTGGTTTCTCCTCAAGCCCACATGCATGAAACCAGTTTCAAAAGGAAATCATCTGGAAGAGTTCGGCTTGGTACATGGAGATTCAGGAAGCTGTAAGCAATTGTAAGCACTGGAGAAGGAGCGAAAATAGAATTAAGAACACTTTAGCAACATCACCCAGCTCAGAGAGCACCATTCCTGCCAGAGCCCCTTCCTCAACAGATATGTAATACATGCATCTCTCTGAGCACAAATATTCCCACTGAAGTCAATACTTGGAATTATACTTTGACCTAAAATAATCCTAAAATCAGGCAAGAAAATAAAACTTCCAGAGTTTGTACCTTCTTCTACTACCATCAACAACAACATCCCCTTACCTTTAGAGCCTTCTTTTCTCATGAACTTTCACAGTTTCTTGTCACCAGGTTTATTTCTCTTTGTCCTGCCAGAGGGATGATCAGTTTTCACAGAAAAGCTTTTCAATTGCCTCCCCTCTTCCCTGAATATTTTTCCTTGTCCTGAAACTCATGGCCTGTAACTCCCTCTTTGCAGTTACTCCCAACCACCTCCTAGGTTATCCCAGGTGAGAAATTGCATTGTTACCCCTACAGACGGGTAGGGAAGCCAAAACACTGAAAGAAGAAATGCCTTGCTCAAGTGCAGGCACTAATCTCTGCAAAATCAAGGGCTAAGTTTGAAATCCAGGATGAGAGTGCACTAATTTTAAGAAGTGAACACCCATTTGGCACCTCCTTGGCTGAACTAGTGACTGGACCGTGGTGCGTTGTGTGCCAAGGGAGCACAGTAAGTCACTTTGTACACAAGCAATGCACCAGTTTGGGATTCCTGGGCTGGATAACTCAGTAAGGACAAACTCTTATTTCAGTTACTGATATCTTAAAACTTACGTTCTTTTACTCATTCCTCACTCCTGGAGCTCAGTGGGTGCGGGATTTAATTCTTCAGCATCGCAAGGATTTCCAAGCCAGATCCAGGGTTTGCCAAGGCACCTATTACAGTGCCAGGGCCAACATGTTAATGAGTCTGTGAAAAAACCCAGGACTGATCATCAGGCAGCAACCATTTAAAAAAATTCCAAAAGAAACTCTATCTTCCAACAGAGAAATAAACTTTCTCCCCACAGGATTTGCAACCACAGATCCACCGAAGAGCTGTGCAGAGGGAGCCTGGAGTGAAATTCAGTGTGAAATAATCATAAACCATCTAATTGGTATTATCCAAGCTGAAAGGTGATGCAAGTAAGCAAGCACAAATAAATGACATTGTATTTCTTTTTAAACTGTTTGGCTTTAAATGTGCAAAGTCTTATACATATAATACTTCTATATCTATATAGGTGTGAGGATTTTTCATGTTAGTTGGAATTTTATATGTTTGTAAAAGAGAATGTAATTGGAATAGGACATTGAAATAAGATGATCTCCTGCAGCTTCAGAAATTAAGAAGAAAGCAAAGCTGTGTATATATTTCCTTCTCCAAGGAAGAAATAAATGTACTGTGATGATTCCTGTCCCTGGAGAAAGAATCATTGTGTTTCGTGTTGTAGTTTTCTAAATAACATTCATCAAACAAAGGGCCATTCAGAGGTGCAGAATACAGCACATGCTAATTGGCCCCAGGGCTAGCCTGAATATCAAGACACCTGTGAGAATTTAAGACACAGCTGATAAGGAAGTCTTCATTGTGCCTATACTTGGGTAAACTGAAAACAGTCTCACCCTTGTTCATACTTCCTTCTCACATTTGGCTAAGTAGTCCTAAGCCCATTGTCACTGAGTTTTATCATCCTTGGATGTATATCACTATGGTCATCACATTAATCAAGTTGCTTGCTGTTCAGATGCTTTATGTAGAAGTTACATGAGAAAAGTGATGATGAGTAGAAAGTAGAGGAAATAAAGATATTTTTACCCCAGTCTAGGCAGATGGGAGTTACGGATTACAGGAATCACAAGTGCCAGCCAGGTCACATGCTACTCTGGAACTGAAATTCTACTATCCTAGTGAGGGGTTCTTCATCCCCTTAAATGCACTAAATGCTTTCCTGGAGACAGAAACTTCAAGGTACCATTTAAGATATTTATAAACCTAAGCCAGCAAGGATATTCCCATGAGGAATGAAGGTTTAGCCTTTGCAGTTTGTGATGGGTGTCATTTTCCCTTTTGTCTCTTGTAACAGCATTTTTGAATTTTATCACTTCTCCAGCACTCTAATTTTGTGTCTTTCCTAATTTTGTGATAGACCTGGAAGATTAGTGATTGGTTCTTCTGACTAACACAGCATCAGGATAAAAACAAGCCAGTTGCCTTTAAAGCATTCTCAGATCCATTTTAGAGAGCTATTGTCCCCATTTAGGAGGAAACTGAAGCACATAGATGTTAAGTAATATGCTCACCTTCATGCATTTTGTTAAAAGGAAGAACACAAGCCATAAGCAACATGACAAGGATATTTCCTCTGTATTCTGGCATCAAATGACCTTGGCAGTATGGAACAACATGTGTGATTTTGGTCTTTACATTTTCTTTTTGTCCTTTCTTTTTTTTTTTTGCTTATTACCATAACCATTTACTTGAAGTGTTTGGTCTTAGTTATTGTAAACATTTTTCCATTTCTGTACAGATGGGAAAATCACTGGCATAGAACCGGATGGTTTAAGTTCATCATCTGTTCATCACTTGATAGAGATCAATATAGATTAGAGGTAAGTCTGTTTATCCATATTCATTTTCAAAAACCAAAGTGATACGCAACAGATTTATAATTAAGCAGAAGTGATGATGTTTCTGTACAGCTTAGTTAAATTAATTTGCCACCATGCATTAGAAAAGCAGCTATAAAAACAGACCAGATGTTGCATTCCCCCCCCTCCCAGCTCTGTGCTGCAATTTGCATAAAAGTCCTACATCCTAAGTAAAACCTGAGGTCAAAGTTTTCTAACCTGGAGGGTCTATTATTAGTCCTCTAAAACCATACTGGCTACCCAAATAAGGTGGATTCATTCACGGAGGGGATCCATGAGTAGGAGTAAAACCTGAATTAAACAATACACAGGGGCTTATGTGCCTGAACACAGTGGCAGCTTCGTGCTCCTAAGCCTGCTGAGCTCAAAGCTTCTCGTGTAGCTCCTTCCTGGTAGGCCAGATATTTACAGTTCTGCCACAAATAAAGCAGCTGAGTCACAGCACTGCAAGGCCTATCTTACAAGTGAGCTGCAGCAGGAAAGTTTTGCTCTGCCAAATTAATGTAAGCCCTCCCAAGGGGCATACACAGCTTCCCTGACTATACAGTGGAAAGTCAGCTAGGCAGAACTTGGCACTTCTTCTGCATGTCTCAGTGCAGCGGTTGCAAGGTTTGCTTTCATAACCCTATCCTTCCAGGTTCGAAGTAGGGATTGGAGCTCCCACTAACTTGGTGGAAATACGTGGTTGAAAGCAGGATTCAGCCTGAGGTATGAAAGAGACGGGTTGTGTAAGCCAACAGAAAGCACCTGAGACTCAAAGACATAAAGAAGTACCTCTGCACTCAAGACTAGTATCAGCTTGGCTGTCAAGTGTTTCACCCTGTTCACTGAGTGAGGACACAAGAGGAAACCGGCCCCATGACCCTCATCTCTCAGTTGCCAGAGCTGAACAGAACGAGACCTTGCAGATGATATCTCATTCTCACCACACACAATGTGTGTTTCACCGCTGTCTTCGGTGGAGTCGGGTTTTCACAATATCCCATGTTTCGTTCACAATGAAGCCATCAGGGTTATCGTGAGGTAGAAATACTAGGAGGCAGCCCTCACATCATGGAAAAGGGTAGGCTTGGGCAAGGATCTATTAAAATCAACATTACACATCTGCTTCTGTGGGAAGCTCCTCTTTTCCAGTTATTAGCCACAGTGAGTAAGTGTGGTGGGTGAATCATGGACCTTATATTGCCCATCAACAGCAAAAGCCATTTAGAGTTAGGTAAATGCCCTTCAATTGTATTCTTTAACATATGTAGCTCACTATTTTGAGCACCAGTAGCTGTGACGTGAATCATCTCAACACACTAAAAGTTTATTTGTTGCCATTTCATCTTTTTAAATAAACAGCACGCCTAATAGCTCTGAGAAACTACAAGATGGCCCCAACCAAGCAGTAAAGAATGAGCACAGATGCTGATGGAGAGTTTTTGCTTCCTGCATTGTTTCTCACAGCCTGGCTTTACAGTGTGCTGCACATCCAGCACATCCTCAGTGCAGCTCATACAATGAGCATGTAACTGAGGAAAAGCATTCTGCAGTGTATATGCCAAATTATCATTTCCAGAAGTAAAAGGAGGTGGTTATTTCTTAGTTCAGGAGTCTCTGATTTCCAACTAGCTCTTTAAAAGAATATCTTACTTTTTGAGCCCTCCATACTGCTTATAGCTTTTTTACTGATGCAAGCACTTTTAAAGAAACCAATGCCTAAAGGAAGAAACTTTTTACAAGTAGTGGTTTCAGAATAAGTGGGTATTTAGAAGAAACTTCAGCAGTGAGTAGCTGCTCACTGTGTGCCAGGATTTAAAAAAATGCCAAAGAACATCATTAGCATCTCTAGGCAGCTAAATATTTTGTTTTCCTCTAAAACCTGTCCTTTAGTCTCTTAGATTGATTAATGGAACGTTTCTTGTTGTGAATAATTCAATGCTGTGGAACAGTATTCCAGTCACAGTTGATTATGAGTTAACACTCATTTTAACTGATGCAGATAATCATGCCAATGTCACAGCAAATACATTATCAAGCATTACATATGGATGCTGTAATGTAAACAAGAAGCTGTGAACTCCATTATCTGCTGGTGCATCACCGCCAAGCAATTTCTAAATATTTCATCATTGTTTAGACTGCATTCAGATTGCACAGAATAACTTGCTACTTATAAACAGTAGATGCAACCGTTTTCTTAGGTATAATTAGCAACAAAAAGGAGGAAAATTTCCTTTGTTACGAATTGAAACACTCAGGACTTTGGAAAAGAAAATATCTTCCCTGGACTCCCAAGACAGGCCATGCTTCCCTCTAACAAGTAAAGAAGTTTGATTGAGGGGAAAGGCCTAACAAAAGACTGATAAACTCTTGGTTTTTCATAGAATCAAAGGAAAACATGACTGCTCACAGACAATAAACCTTTACCTCAATTTCCCATCCTTGGTGTTGTGAATGACTGGTAGGGCTATAGACCATTTTTATGTTACTTCCTTGCTTCTCCCTCTCCAGGGAGTTATACTCACATTTTGTGAGTTAGCGCAGTCCCAGAGCAAGGAAACGCATGCTGGTACATTCTTTTCCTGTCCTCAGAGCAAAATACTGCCTGTCATCTTTTTTTACCACAGCCCTCCTGCCTTTGTTCATTTGAACAGCCAGAGCTGCTGTGGGGCTCAGCAAGGTTCTTCTGCTCATTTCTTTAGAGCTTTTTAACCGGTGGGCTTCTAATGCACAAATGAGATCTCTCTTTTCCAGAGCAGAGCTACAAATAGGTATTTCATTCTTGAGATACTCTGATCCCTGCTTTTCATTCACAGAAATAAATGCAAGGTATAAAATAAACGTAGACTCATGCTGTTGCGCTAAAGTACATGTATAGCAGATTCTGGCCTTTTTCTTTTGGTCACATTAAAAAGTTTATTTCTGATTAGACTTGATAGATGCTAGTATAAAACTCTCACATTATTTCAGCATCTCCTGTTATTTCAAGGTTGGGGGAGACCTAACTAGGAGCAGTATTTAGGAGAGTTCCTCCTGACACAAAACTGAAGTCCTGTCCTTATCACTTGTTTGTAGGCACAGACAGTAAACTACTCTGTAACTCAAACTTCCCTCTATGTGTTCCAAACTCATTTTAAGCCCAAACTTGAGATTTCTGCAATCGAAGCAATCAAAAGCAATCCAGAAAAGGCATTCCTAGTTATATTTGGAAGTTGATCTCAGCCATTAAGAAAATATATCACAACTCTGGGGAGAAAAAAAACACTGAAAATAGCCCTAGCATATTATGTAATGCATTTTCTTTGTGTTTAGATGTTTCTTTCTAATAGCCACTTTTATTTTATTTTTTGTTTTTACTGGGAAGTGAGCTGGAGCCTACATTTTTAACAGATTTTTCAATCCTCAATCCTGTTCCTAACCAAATCCAGATAATAATTTTATAGCCATAGCAGATGTAGGTAATAGTGATCAATTATAACAGCTGTGCCTGCTTCTCCAGAAGTTTTCGGTTATGACTCCCATCTTGAACAAAACCATACATTTTGCTGTACAAACCAAGTGGATTTTGGAATACTCAAGTAAAAAAAAAACCTCAGAAACTTCCATTAGCCAGTTTTGAGTTATAATCTTCCATAAAAGACTTTCATATTTGTCTCCAGAAAAGAATAAAAAAACAAAACCCGCCACAAACCACCCAACTTGGTCTTTAACAGCTGTGATCCAACCTAAGTCTGTTCATTACCATTAGGTAGGGTAATGTATATATTAATTCTCCCCGCTCCCCTCCCTTATTTTTGATTGTCGGGTTTAGTTAGGCATAAAAATGAAGCTTTCGTGCAGTCAGAACATCTCATGATTTTTCGTGTAGTGCTTCTTTTTGTTTGTCTACAGGCAATGATTGTGAAGTTCAGGTTCGTGCACATAACGGGACATTTCACTCAGCCATCACATTTTGACATTTGATATGTAATTAACTAAAGGAAAGATCAGCTGTTAAGAAAATGTTCAGTGACAGCATGTAGATGATTTAAGGCCAATTGGTGAACCACATAATAGTCATTTGAATCTAATATGTAATAAGTTGCACAGTAAAAATATTACATGCTGTCTTTCCTTTACAGGCTAACAAAGAGATAGCCTTCATCAGCTTGAATATCCGAACATGCCATCAGATACTACTATCACCTAGGATGGAAAGCTCAGACTCCCATATCCTAAAGAACAACTTTGTGACAAATAATAAATACAAAATACAATAAATAATAACGAAAGCAACCTAGCTTACTGGATTTCTTTCTTAAACTTCAGCAGCATTTTCTCTAGCTTTTGTATCATAATTTTTCTCATGTTGATTATTTAGAATAAGAGATCAGATAGATAGACCAAAGTTGGTATATTTGAAATAAAAATGAGTAGCAAGCTAAGTACAATACTATGGACAAGACAGAGAAGAGGAAAAAAGAAAAAGCAGTATAGGAAAAGCATGATGGAGGTGGCAGATGACAAAGGAAAGCAGGTTTATGAATGAAAAGCATTCTGAAAAGCCAGCTCTCCAAAACAGACCAGAGTTTTAGCAGATTTCACATGCCCAGTTGCCTTTACTTGCACAGCAGATAGACCACATTGATACTGACTCAGTGACCATCAAAGGACTATCCATAAAAGCAGATTACTAGTTTTCTTAATATAGATGGGAAATAAACCATTTTGCTTCTTTAAAGATACCTTCTTGAGGTTCTCATTACCTGGATGTTAGCCACAGTACTTAAAATGATATTAATAGATCTCTCTTGGCTCTTGAAGCATTTTGACCTCAGCTGGCTGTGGTAGTAGGTAAAGCATGTGCCGGCCTACCAAGCAAGTCAGCACATGCTGCACCCTGTCATTACAAATACTGCCATTCCCATTCTACAACCACTCCATTGATGGGTTATTATTCTAGGCCAAGGATTCAGTTGCTGGTGGGCCATAATAGCTATGAAGTATGCTGTAAAAGAAAAGAAGAAAGAAGGTACAAGCACCTTAATACCACCCCCAATAGCCACTGATTGAAACAGGTTTGCAGCAGCCCCCAAGAAACGTGGCAAGGTTTGCATGCTGCTCCTATGCTGCAAGACACATTCTTATGTACATTTGACAGAGTCAAATATTCTGGTCAGAGGGAAATACAAAAAAATCCATTTGCCTGGATGTTGTTATGCCATGTGGGAATGGTTCTTAAATTATTTTTCTCCTTCATTAAAGAGAAGACCAATTGGTCAGGCAAAGCCAGGGGGGAGACAAATTACTTTTTGATTTTGGAATGCAGAAGAGTAAGAAGGTTTCCTGCTGCACTCAAGTT
>NW_009933376.1:132610-133252 GCF_000696875.1 Nestor notabilis
GAAGGAAGACAGTCACAGATGTAAACCACGACAAGCCAATGTGCCACTCAAGGAGTAAAACAAACACTGCAGTGACTGAGCACTACAGAAACAAGCTTCAAAGCTTTGCAGAAGTGCTTGAGGCAGAAACCTCACAGGTATGACAGCTATAACCTGTCATAACTGTGGAGAAGGGAAGAAGGTGCTGAAGATGGAAGATGAAGCCAGTAGCCTTCTGGATGGTGTCAGCCTGCACCTCTGGGATCGTGCTGGTTCTGACTCTCATAGTCAACTGCAAGGCTGTCCTGAAACAAGGCAGCTTCAGAGACCTGGTTAGGCTTTCAGTGATTGACAGTACGGAAGGGGAAAAGCATAACCAAACCAGTTTGGGAGGCCTGTGATCTTCTCACAGAGTTAAATCAAGAAGTGCTGTAACTTCCTTGAGTAACAGCTAACAAAAGATAGGGCTCCTATTTGTAAGCTTAGCAAATTAGGGATGATTAGTTAAGCAAAGGTGATTGATAGGAAAGGCATTTTCTGGCATGGTCAGGACTCCAGGAAAAACACCCTCAAAACCAAAGCCCAAAAAACAGGAGCCCTTAACTCCTGACAGTCACAGATCTTCAGGGGATATATATATATATATATCTATCTCATTACATA
>NW_009933377.1:0-20823 GCF_000696875.1 Nestor notabilis
AGGGTGCATCAGTCCCACTGTCCATGTCACTAACAAAGAATACTTCAGTGTAAGCAACTGAATTGAACCATCTTCTCCAGTAGGTTTGGGAAAAGCCACAATGATCCCAGTATCTCAAAGGTTGTAATATATGTCAAGCTAGTATCATAAGACACACCTAAAATGTCTGAATGGTCTCAGCTACACACATAAGGACCAGAATAATGAAAGGCAAATCAGAGTGACATCTCAAATATCTATATCTGGGAAATACTGATGTTTCAATATTTCTTGTTCTGAATTAGAACATAAATATCTTTATGAAAAAGACCATGTAAAATAATATAGAATATGAAAAAATACATTCATAAAAAATGATCACAAGGTTTCTTTAAACACTTTCAGTCTGTTGAACTGCACACACTTAGGGGTTTTTTGGTTTGGTTTGGGGTTTTCTGCTTGGGGTTTTTTGGTGCAGTTCAGAGTGCAGCTGCATTCACTGTCGCTATTCCTCCTAGGAGATGTAGCTGTAATTCTTTTTATTCTGATCATGTTAAACGCTCTAGACCCCCTGACATGCACTATGGTCTATTTTCATAGTATCTGCTGAACCTAGTATGCAAAGTTATGCTTGAAAATGATAACTTGGGCATACATATTTTGTCCTCATTAAATCTTCAAGTTAACAGGTAGAGTGATACTCAGGAAAAATTAGCAAGTTCATAAAAATCTTGACAAGCATGAAATAATGGATTAAATGGAGAAGGAAAAGAAGCTGGTTACATTACGAAGTGACCTTCAGCAGTACACAATTAAGTTGTACATTTATCTATTGAAAATAAAAAGGAAAGAAAAAAGACTAATTAAATACTGTGCCAAAGACTATTCAAATAATTCAATAATGTATAATAGTATTTATTCATACATTGTCTTCTGCGAAAGAAATGCACCCTTTGTCTACATCCTCAATTTTCTTAGATTTATACAATGAACTATATTTGCCTCTCACACCAGCATAGTAATCACTGGGGAACTGGTAATCTTCTGGACTACTAGTTAGCTGCCATGCCATGTGCGATGTTTCAACTTAGAAGAAACCTTGCTAGAGATTCAAAGCACAGGGACCATGGTCTCATGTCAGTCATGTGGAGCCTGGTAGAAGTGGCTGAGTAGCAAATAAAGAAACTGAATGTGTGCTTGAAGAGCTGCCTCTCAACACTGCTTATATCAAGCTTCTGTTTCTTTTCCAAAGTAGCTACAAATCCCTATTTAATTTTTTCCCTTACACAGCTGAGAACTGCTATTATAGGACTTTTCTCAGGCTAAGGTGCTACTTTGACATCCCAAACAAGAACAGAGTCCATGGCTTCAGAAAACATGGAAAAAGTTCTGACAAACAGTTCCATAGAAATTGGACTACAGTAGCCAGCATGTCGTCTAGAAGACCTCAGAAACTAACTCCCCACTGTAACCCACACCACTGACTTTGATGTGACCAAGTAGGTAAAGTCCCACTGCACCTAACTTATCTTGCTTCTGAATCCAGGCAAAGATTTCTGTCTATTTGAACTTCAAGTCATGCTCTTTTCTAGTGAAAATAATGATACAACACAGAGGTCTGCGTTACTATGACAAGTGAAGAAAAAATTGATGAAGATTTGTAATAACCTAAAAGAAATTTCATACATCACTGAAGGCAAAGAAACTGAAAATAAAAGAGATTGGAGCTATATTTCTTTTTAATAATGTCAGTCAAAATGTTCCAGTCAGTGGTCTGAACACCATGGGTGACGACAGATTCACTACTTCACTCCACTGACTAACAATTTCAAAGCTTAGCAAAACCTTTGCAAGAGGAAATGGTGAAGCTTAAACTTCCTGTCAACAAAATACCCCAGACACATAATGCGTTCTGATAAAACAGCTGCATGATCCTTGAACTGAAATGTCTAAATGAGAAAAAGGGCTTTAAAGGAAGGATGAAAGGAATTTATAAAGAATCAGTGATACTAAATAGGCTCATGTCCAGTTTTGCTGCCATGTAAAAGAGCTGAGGCAATACTGGGTGGCACAGATAGCCTTGTAAACACTAGGTAATGGGCATAGTGGTGAACTCTATTAGAAGAGATGTGGGTAGACTTCTGACTTGGGAGAAAAAGACAAGAGAGTGCAAACAGCATTGTAACATCACTTGATGCTGAAATGATTGTTTAACAATGAATTAGAGTGATGCTCAAATTGTAATATGGGCCTGATTTAATTCAGGGTGAGGTTTTGCAGTTAGCTTATGCAAAACTACTGAAGTTTATGCTTCAGAGGGATTTTGCCTTCCTCCATCCCTATACTTGATCATATCCACATCACATCATGCTGTCATGTTTCAGTCAGTTCCACTCAGTTCCTTGATTCTGCTCATGAAAAATAAAAAAGACCCACTCATGAGTCTACCATTGGATCTGATACACTGAGCAGCTTTGTGACTGCTGGTATGGACAAAAGGGAGAACATAGGAACGCACATCTTCTTGAGTGGGAATATGGTCTGAAACTCTGCAACTACACTTTATTTCAGAATTAATTTAACATCAACAATCATATGCTGCAGCAACACTGTCCAAATTCCACATTTGAATCGTTAATGTAATGCTGGATTTGATTGCTTTCACCCCAGCTGATAACTCATTGGCTAGGTGAGTTACTGCATACTATTTCCATTTTTAGACTGATCAAAAGATCTTATGAAGAGGGAGGTAAGTAGTATTCAATATTGACAAAAGCATTTTATATTAGATTTATAAATTTTTAAGGTTTTACAAACGTTTTCATAAAAAAAGGTAAATGCCTAAATTTGTATATTAACAGCACTGTGACAGAACAGAATGAATTCTATTTTATTTATTTATGTTCATTTACTTCTCCATTCTCCTTATTTTTTTCACATTGTTCTTACTGTTTATGATACACAAAAATGCTCTGCAGAAATGTGTAATGGCTAATATAAGTAGTTAGTGGCAATACCAGGGATGAGGGCTACAAGGACAAATAAGAAAAAGCATGGGAACAGAATTCTAAAGCAAAATTAAGTTTTAAATAGAACATGCTATGGATAGTCTTGTAATTTTTAATGATACCTCAGTATTGTAAAAATCTGCTAAGGTAGAAGGTCAAAAGTGTGCTTAATGGTGGGTATCACAGGGATTTACATGGAACTACAAAAAGAAATGGATATGTATGACAAGAAAAACACAGTAAATGACAATAGATTATTATTGACATTTGGAGTCATTCTTTCAAAACCGGATGAGCAAGGTCACCTTGCAGATCTTGCACAGTATTTGTTGAATGCTTAAAACTTTCAATGGTATTCAGAGAGCCATTTGTGCTGCAAGGAAGTATTGAAAGTATTGTGAGGTTGCGGGTTAGGAGCGCTACGCCCTTCTTAAATGTAAATATAGTGTCAGATAGCACAATGAAGTCTGCTGCTGTACCAGTGAGAACCAGAGCCTGGTTTTTTGAACAACAAAAGAAGTTTTAAAATATCACCCAATAGCACAAGATGGAATAAATTTTTATTAATATTTTAATTTTGTGTATCATCTGGCTTTAATACATAGTAATATAAATTTGATAGTGTCTGAAGCGAGCAGAGCTATCCCCGTGTGAGAAGACCTTGAGTTTTGTTTTTAACCCACTTTAATCTTTATTTCCTCATTTCATTTATTTGCTTTCAGTAATTTTCCTTGGCTTGACAGGACTTAAGGCAACTGCTTGTATGTGTTTGCTTTAATAAAGTAAAGTAATAGACACTTACATGTTCAAGGACGTATTTCTTGCCACATCAACACCTTCCCATCTATGGAAGTATATGCACAGACATGCATTCATGTGTATATGCCTATGCGCAGGAGAGATGAAATTGAGAACTGAAGGTGGGAGATGAAGATCATTCTATTTAAACGTTCATAGACCTGTTTATTCCCAACAGTCATTTATGTACCTGGACACTTGGTGAGATTAAGTGGGAAGGTTCATCTCAAAGGTTATTATCCTAAAAATAACCTTTAAAAGGCTGAACAGTTGTAACAATAGAGAAAACTGTCACTGCCAGTGCCACAGAGCGGCAACAGTAGTCTTTTTGAAAGCTAAAGATAGCTGCACTGACCATGGCAGCAAGCTGCCTCAAGTCCCAGGCTTGGAAAAAGAGCAGCCCTGGAGGTGGCCACAGGCAATGATGGTACCACTGGTGCTAAAAAAAAAAAATAAAAAATTTAACATTCTTTATTGCTTAAAAGCCAGACTCTTAAAAGGGTCAGTTTAATACGAAAATAGCAGAAAAGGGTCATGGTACGCCTGAAAAAAGGAAGTAGACGGCAGGGTTTCTTTTTTTCAAATGAGAATGAAATGCACAGAATTACATTAAACACTGTCAGAGAAATAGTCCTCAAGATAGCCTCAGGCTCTGGCAGCACAGACAAGAAGCAATGGGCGAGGTGTGCGGGTGTGTGTGCTTTAAGGGAGCATACCTAGTAGTTGTGGCCCCCGGAGAGGCTAATAAGACCAGGGAAAGAAAGGGAAATAGGGGAAAAAAAATTAAACCCAGACATCCTTTCTAATGCTGTGAGAGAGCAAGGGAGTAAGGCTCTGATGGAGGCACATCATGCATTATGCAAATGCTCACAGCTGTCCAGCTCTTCCAGATCCTCAGTATGGTTAACACCAGTGTAACTAACGATGCCAAATGTATAATGAGTGAGTGAGGGATGAGAAGCAGGCTTAGTCACTGAGACATCTAGAGTATTATAGAGCTTTTCTACTGAATTAAAATGGGTAGCCAGAGAAGGACCTCCATGCACGCCAAAAGGTGCAAATCTCATTGGGACTCTCAGCCAGGAGCTCCAGAGCAACATTTCCTGCTGTACCCCAGGACTGATGTGAGTTGACTGATGCTTGGGGAGCTGCAGAGGGCCAGAGGTGGGAATGATGGCAGGGCAGTGGGGAAGCAGTGTCTGATGAATAGCTGCGTGGTAGCAGAGGGCCCGTTGTTTCTGACGGGCAGTCATGGGATGACAAGGAGGGCTTGGACTCATGCAGTAAAATCTGGTCTTGAAACTGCATGCATTTCCCAATATAAGGTGGTTCAGGGCCGCTTCTGCTCCCTGGGGGTGTTCGAGGAGCTGCATTGGGCTACATTCCCCAGTGGACAACTCCTCCACCTCTCCTCCATTCCTCCTCCAGCTCAGGCTCATAAATCCTCATCTGCAGTGGGAAGAAAGGTGTTGACAACACCATGCTCCTGCCCCTGGAGAAGCCTCCTCACTCTCTGCCTCTCTTCATCCTAATTCCCTAAAACAGGATTGATTTTCACGTGTCCTTATGCCCCCAAAATCACTCTGACAGGACAACAAGGCATCAGTGCTGAATTTCACAAGGGCTTCAGATGTCTAACTGGTACTAAAAAGAGAGATGCTTTTGACAGACGGAACTCTGCTTTGGCATTGCTAAATACAGAGTCTCACCAAGGTAAACAGGAATCTGCTAGCAGGCATTCACCTTATCTGCAACTGGTGATATAGCTCAAGAGCAATACCTTCTATGTTTTTTTCCATATAAATGCTGAAAATACGTTATGACAAACACATTCTCTTTGCAAAAAAACTGCTTTAGATTAAGAACTTGCTTTTCCACATCTCTAATTGCATAAAACAGTGTCAACCAATATATGTAAGTGGAACAATCTAGGAAGAAATGGCCATTGTCCAATTTCTTCACTACTAGCAGCTTCCTGTTCTGAAGTACTTCTGCTCCATTGTCTTTCTAAGCATCACCCCAAGCTTCCATGATGGTAAAATAATCTGCCAGATGACAACTATCCATTTCAAAGACATATAAAACAGGGAAAGTTTTTTCCATCCGTCTTAACCAATTGCCTTTATAGCTCTGATTTCTGTGATGATCGAAGTAGACTTGGTGCCTCAGAGCAAAGTAAACACATATGTTTGGGAAGGCTTTTAAACTACTTGGCACCAGATCACCTTGTGCCAAATAGAGAATATTTTTTTTTCAGCCTTATGGGCTTCTGATGTGTATGAAGCACTGGCTTTCAGATTCCACGTGTCTCTTTGAGATACATTTGGTGGTGTGGTGGTACGTGTGACCTCAGACATCTGGACTAGCTGTCAGCCAGAGCCTTTAGTGTTTGCAGCACCATACTGAGGCTCTTTCACATCAGATGGAGAGGAAAATATTCCCAGATATTGGCTTTCTCCCAGAAACAGTACTTCCCTTGGATCACACGTCATGCAAAGCTCTGTATGAACTGAAGAGAGAGATGGGTTATTGGCATATTTTGTACAGGCTGTATGTTGGCTTTATTGTAACTGACGACAGCTCCAGCCTGGAGGAGGCATGACTGTATGTTGCTTTGTGCATATATATTCCATTTTGCCTGCTGTTTCAATTTGATTTTGTATTTTCTCATTGAAAAATATGAGACAAATAAAAACTACCTTACTTCTATAGCAAAAAGTATATGCCAGTTGCAGGTACTCCTGCAAAAAAGAGGAAAATGTGCACACAGAACAAAAAAAAAGGTACATTTTTCATAGAATACTAGCAAAACAGAATACTGTTTGAAGGTAAAATCTATTTAATCCCTCTTACATCCACTGCTGATGGAAAAATAACCCACAAATTTGTGCTAACCCTGAATAGTGTCACTGAGGTTACAAAGTGTCATCATTAGAAATCTGCATCCAGATCCTGTGGGTTTTTGAAGGCATTGCTGCTGAAGAGAGACAGGGCTATCATTTGTCAAGTAATTCTCTGGATAAAATTCTCAGATGCCAGCTGACTTTATCAAGCAGAGAGTAATATCCCAAGGCAGGCATCTTGATAGTAAGCCCTCTAATGGTGCTGGCTGCAAATGATCCCAGTGAGAAGGACTACAAAAGTTAAAGAGATGTCAAGCAGAAACTGAGTACTTGGATGGAAGCAAACCATAAAACTCACAGGGTCTGGTTCATCACTATGTCATGGCAGGGAGAGAGCAGGCTTTTCCTGTGGTGGAGCTCAGCCATGGCAGACGGGGTACAGTACCCACCTCTCTCTCTTGAAAAGCTGATGGGAACCTGGGGCAACGGGACTGCCAAGCCATTCATCACAAATCACTCCTGATCTTAAACAATGGGTCATTATTGAAATCCATTTTATAACAGCACACCATTCTCTATTTTTTTGGTAACAGATTGAGATTAAGAATAACTCTGATTGGATAGTTAAGATTCCAATTACATTAACAATAAATACTTGCCTTTGTTTAAAAGTAGTGCATCGTTCTGTCCATAGCAAGATATTAAGTGTAACGGTGACAATATTCAATGCAGGATTGGATATGGTACATAAATTGTTGGTGAGTGAAGAATTAGAATCATGATCCAAGAAGGGCTGGGGTGGGATTTGCACCCACAAAGATGCAAACCTAGGCAGGTTAAAAAAAAAAAAAAAAAGGTGAGAGTATAAAAATGACTGTAAATAACAAAAGTGTTAGAAGTACAATAGCTTGGTGCAGCTTAACAACAAAAGAAGAACCTTTGTACTACAACAAGACTTTTAGGAGATAGCTCTGAAGAGCTGCCATCTTACGTCCTGTGAGGCTGAGAGCAGCATTGCTCAATGCAGAATTGTCTGGTAATGGAGGACATGAAAATTAAATCGAGCAAAAGAGGAACTATGGAGGAGAAATGTAATAAAATGACCTTTATTGTGCTGTTTGTTTCCTTTATAGGGACTACACTGTCATTCATGCAGACAATTGCATCAGGGTCTATTCACAGCATAGCCAAGAGCCCCTAATCAACAGCATCACTAGGATTGTTCTAAAAGATGAAACTAGAAAAGGATCTTTCACATCTCAGGTGAGTGCTGTGACCACAGATTATCCCGTAATTCATTTTTTGTTAGTTTTTTTGTTTGGTTTGGTTTGGTTTAGTTTGTTTGGTTATGTATGTTTGTTTATTTGTGGCTCTTTTTTGTCTCAGTTTCATTCAGCATCAGAAAAAAAATCAGATTTCAAAACTTCAGAAAGCTTTCAGTTTGCCGTCCTTACTGAAATCCAGTGACAACTTTAATTTTCTGCCACAGGTTGACTAATTCACAGTGGGGAACAGAACTGTAGAAATGTGGCATTATGATAGGAGGAGCAGGATATAATGAAAGAGTTTTAATTTCTTAGTCCAGGGACTCCACATTAAAAATACATTGGCTATGAGGCCATTATTAGCGGCTCTTCTTCCCAATACAATTGCTCTGGGGCAGGAAACCCTCCCTCCAGAACCAGAAGCAAAGGTTGCTGCCATTTGGGCTGATGGCATGGCATCAGTAGTTGCATATATTAAGAACCTTCTGTTAACGTGGAAAACTCTCTAGCAGCCGACTATACTTCTGCTCTGGGCCTACAGTCTTTTTCCTCTCTTTTTCTCACGCTTAAGTGATCATATCAAAGACTCCATGCTATTGATACAGATACACACTAGCATAATTTGGCTGATGTCAGAAGAGATAATGTCAATGACAATGTCAAATCTTTTTTGTCATGACTGTTTCTTTGCTGGCAGTACCACTTAGCGAAAAGAAGACTACATGGGAGGGTGACAACAACAGTCATCTCTGGCAAGAGTAAGTGGCTTTAAAAACATTCTTCAGGCAATGTATATTCAGGGAGATTATTCTGTACTGATTCAATTTTCTTGCAAGCACACTGCGATGATCACTCTTGCTTTGAACAATAGCTTTGCTGTATGCCCTTCTTTTGCACTGTTAGAAGGATGAACGTAGTCATGGATAATTGCCACTCACCCCACTGGGTGTCCACTGCAGACTATTCCAGTTGCACCTGTGTGCACTATGAACAGCCTGTAAAGTAACACATAGTAGAACAAATCTCATAGTCTTTTTATAAGTCTTTTACTTTGTGTGGCAGCAGATGTCCAAGGTTTTAAATAAGTGCACTGTGAAAACAGGAAATGAAAACAGCTTGGATGACTTCATTAGAGGTTATAGGATGAAACGTCTGTATTTCTTTTCATGTCAATGTATATATTGTAAGTATATCAAGTATAATTCATCAAGGGCTAATTATTAGCATATTGCTGTCCAGTAGGGACCTTAAATTGCCAGTAACAAATCCTTGCATGCCCAGGACCACAGCATATAGAAATTATTATGATTGACTGAACAGTTACTACTGTAATGAATCTAAAAATAATTAGAAGTTGTCTTGGAGACAAATACATGAAATGTACTAAAAAGGGGGGAAAAATAATGGTAAAGTCATGCTAAAATCCACCTGAATACTAAAACAGAAATTTCCCATGCACAGAACCCGTTACTTCAATTTGCCGATGTGGTGGAATTCCAGGTTCAGCCCCCATGGGCACATCTGCATGGTCAAGAACACAGCCTCAGCACAGTTTGTACAGGGATGTACCACCCTGCATACCTGGAAAGCATGCTTGCATAGTCCCAGGTCCAGCTTACAAAACTGTAACTGGAGAGCTGTTATCTCAACTCGTGGGAGTTACATTCCTCCGATTCTCCTCCCCATCCCTCCGGGAGCGGGGGGAGGAAGGAAAAGGGGGGGAGTGAGCGAGCGGCTGCGTGGTTCCGGGTTGCCGGCTGGGCTTGAGCCACGACACCTTTTCAGCAGGGTGTATGAGTTCAGGCACAGCACGACTCTTCAGCACCAGCTCTGAGCACAGGCAAAGTGAGCTCAAATCTCTCTGCATGTACTCATTTAGACATATCCTCATAGTTCTCAAACACATTTTTGCTGTGGTTGCCAAATTCCCAGTGGCGACAGTTTTGACAGTCACAGTCAAAATACAACTGTGTAATAATAGGTTTTCATGTGGCAGCTGCTCATAAAGTCCTTGGTGACTACACGAGGATACCAAGCAACATTGTGAACTGCTGCTTTAAGGCTGGAGTGACTTTGGCAAAAGCTTTCTGGATATTAAAGTAACCAATAAAATCATGTTACACAGTTCTGGAAGTCCACTACAGAGACAAGAATTATATTTTCCTGTGTTCAGTTTCTTTGCCATGATCCTCCAAGCAGAAATTATGTAAACAAATTTAATAATGTTTGTCTTAGAACAGTTAAGAAGACTGCTTAAGAAAGGCTGATGTTCCCCCACTATGAAACTCTTCACTGGCAAAGAAAAAGGTAAAATCAATGAAGTTAAGAAAAGCTTTAAGTGTAATTAATATTATTCTTTTTTTTCTTTTTTTTTTTTTTTATTAAGTGGTTAAAAACAGTGGTTGCTAGACTAGAAATAAGGTGTTATCACATATGCATAGCTGTGGGCCACAGTGAATGCTTTATGTGTCATAATTCTCATTCTCACACTTGGACCTGAGATTCTCCCCTTAGCAACACAACAAGCCATTAGATGAGTGCACTGTGTTAACCTGATCTTCTCTTTCCTTCTGCTTCCTCAGTTGCTGCATATTTCTTCTTCTTCATTAGCTGTATCTATAGGCATATGTTTGTCTCATCTACCTTTTGAAAAATAAGATATCTTAGGCCTGTATCATCACTGACTATTTTAATCTCATCAGTTAGCTGGCATTCAAGAGCTTTTTGGATGAAGAAACAGAAATATGTGTCACTGTGCTCTTTTTTATTCATGGTAAGTCCAGCTCTACAGAAGATTTCCCAATAAAATTATTAAACTATTGCTGCCTTCCCCTTTATTCCAGTTAGCATGAGAAAATACAGATCTGCATTGCCTCTGGAGGGACAGCCTTTTTGTACAAGAATGCCATCTATTCCAGTGTTGAAAAGGAGCAAATTATTTCCCACTTTTTACATCAAAACAAGGGATGGAATGGACCAAACACTAATACCTGTGACTGCTTTCTTAAATCATTTTGCTTCTTGGGGGATGTGAGCCAATGTAACAAGTCAAATTAGTGCAGTTCTACAAAGGGGTTATGTTGATACAACTACTCTGATAAATAATGGGGGGACCAGACAAATCGTTCACACCTGAAAACTGCTAATTTGCTTCCCAGTTTTGTTTTAGACCACTCCAAAAAGCCTTCTTAAAAACAATGTTCAAGTACAAGTAGCAGAACTTCAGTGCAGGGACCAATCCCAAAACCCAATATTGATCAGCCTGTACAAGATCTGGCTCCATCCATCCTGCACAGTCCTAGGGATCCCAGAAGGCTCTTCATTCTCACAGACACCCATATGTTTGCATCTCAGTGCAAGCAAGCAACAAAAGCCTCAGTTTCTTATGTATGTGCTGCAGCATGGCATTTACATTATTTATGAACTTAAAGCTGAGAAAAAAACAAATGTAGTAATAATTGTATCCTAGATCCAGACCAGTTGCTATGACACTCATAGCAATGTTGCATTCTGATGTACTATGATAATACTCTTCTCTGAAGATCTACTGCTATGCAACATAAATGTAGACAGCCTGCTCTAGGTCAGGCTAGCCCTGAATGGTGTAAAGGCCATCTCTACTCTCTGCACCATTTGATCATAGTGTGATGAACCATTTGCTGGAGTGGATGCATTTAAAAGAGATGTAGGCCTTGTGAGGGTTGCAAGGGAAGGGAAGCAGGGCCATCTTTTGATGTCCTCCTCTATTGCTACTAATTTAATAAAGGAGGTTGAGAACAACTCTTTACCTAAAGCAAGCACCTCATACTCCAGTTTGGAGCTCTAAACCTGCTGACATGAATGATACTCCCACCTCACCTCTAAACCCAGCATTCACACAATTAATTTTTCCTATATTACATCTGACTCCTCCAGCAAAACTCTGTTTTGGTTTTAGGGATGGTAAGATTGTCATTTTTAACATAATTTACTGATGTGGAAGGAAGATAATATGCTATAAAAATGGCAGAAAGTCAGGAAAACTGGTAGAGAAAAACATCTGCCAAACACTCAAGGATTTAGGGCAGTAGGTAGCAGCATGTTTGGACAGGTTGACGTTGTCTTTCCCCCCCTCCCCATAAAAATTTTGAGCCCATTCAGTTGTACAATTCGGCAATTTCTCATCTAGACTGTGTCAGGTTATTTTTAATTGTGCAATTCTCTAGCAGCTTGCAAACATAAAACTTTTATTTTCTCTTAAGAAATTCTTTTCAGTTGATCTTCTGTGATAGAAAATGAAATTTCTATGAGCTAGCCACTAGAGAATCTGAAGGAAGCAATATCTGGGTTAACAGACTGTTTTAAATACATTCTCTCAGGACTTTTCCCCTTCAGCATTTCCATCCTGTCTTCCTCTTCTTTCCTGCTTGTTTCTTCAGTGTTCAGGCCAGTCATGATCTACTTGAAAAGTAGACTGGATGTATTAAAAAAAGGCTTTTCATACCAAGTGAAGATTCAAAACAATCTGACAGTAACAGAAATGGAGAACATTGGAGGGTTCTGGAGAACAGCACCTAGGGCAGGACTGGAGGAATGGTGGGCAGATCAAGGCACACTGCACAGGACAAATAATAAGCACACTAGTGAACAACTAACTGTTATCTCATTAGTTGCCCTTGAGATAGCTGTATTGCTTTGATCTTTATTTGCAACAACAATAGCAAAAATAAAGTGAAATCTTCAATCTTGTAAGCGCAGTAGCCCCATATTTGCTCACATTTATCAGCCTGGAAGATATATTAGTAGAGCGTACATGAGTTGGCCTGCCTCTCTGCAGTCTTTCTGTGACATAATGGTGTAGTCTGCACAGCTGAAAAAAAGAAGCTTTGTTAGAACGAAAACTGTATGTGCACACACACGTATTTTACTTTGCACACTGTAAAAAGAAGTTTTCATAGATTCTTCTCTATTCTGAAATGTCCAGACTTCCATTTGCAAACTTTCAAACCTGCTTTATAAAATACCCAGGGCCTGAGCCAGTGCTCTGCACTGTCTTTCATATCAGTAGCCTCTATGTTTCCTCCCAGCAACTGCCAACAGCTTGGAGGTAGGCTGATGGTATCCTAACTAGAGAAGTTCAGAAAGAATAGTTATTTTGTGCCTGAAAAACATTAACAGGTCCAGTGAAAAAGAAATCTGAGCTACAACACCCTCAGGACTTTGAAATAACACTCGTGACAACACTGCATTGTATTCTGATGTACTATGATCTAACTCTTATCTGAAGAACAGGCATTTTGAACTCTACAGAGACAGAACACGGTACTTTGTAAAGACATAATGATAGACTGAAGTCCTTTAGGACTGTGTAAAGATCATCATTTTCACTCAGAATTTCTGGCTAAATTATCAACTGCAATACTAATAACACAAAATCCCTTCAGCTCAATTATGATGTGGCTTAGTCTGGAAGATCAATTCTTACTCCACACTTAACTGCCTTGCCACGGATGAAACAACAGAGGATTTCCGTCAAGATAATTTTGGAAAGCACTTGAGGAGCTGTATGTTGGGATTTTCATATTAAATCCATTTAACCAATAAACACTGGACATTAGATTTCCTAAAAACAAAATAAAATAAATCCATAGTTACTGTTAATGCATTGAAACAGTGAAAATTATAAGAAAAAAACATACCTGCATTTTTTTTTCAGGAGCAGAAGAAAGTAGATTATGGTTTGTAGATATAAAATTACAACGTGATAAGTGAGTAGAAATTAATTTTTTAAGTTACCCTTTCTTTTACAAAATAATAAGTTGATCACATCAATCTAGTCTTCAACACCCCGCCCTTCCCCAGTGTTACTGTGACATTTCAAATGTAACTGAGATATCAAGACACCTTTGTTGTTAACAAATAACAATGCAAGAACAGCAGCCATAATCTCTTATAAACCTAGAGGAGGTATCATGTGATAAAAATATCATACTGGGATTCTGGAAATTGGGATTCTCTTTCACAGGTTACATGTGACATTGAGTAAATCACTTAGTGGATTACCCAACCCCGAAAAACAATACCAGCCCAGTCTTTCTTAGCATATCAGTTTCTTGCATGTATTCATAATTATATCTGCTTGTGTTAGAGGGAAAAACATGTTTCTGGTGTTAACTCCTCTAAGGAAACACAAATAAATGAATATAAGCTGAAGTCTGTTCTTGCTAAAAAGTGCCAGTGCAGATCACCCACTGCATTTCTTCTCATTCACGTCAGTCCTGCAAAAAAAAACAAGAGTCCCTTACGTTCTAGGTGAAGCCAGTAAATCAGGCAGGATAACTCAGGTCCTAGCACTGTCCTAAAGGATTTGTACTACTCTTTCTGCTGCACAAAGTGGAAAGACTTAAATTCACTGTGGGACCCAAGACTGAATTTGCAAGGGTGGCATTTGGGAAAAACAAACCTGATATTCTCATCTATCACATTCATGCTGGGAATCAATGAGAAAATACAGAACTATTTTTATGGGCTTAGAATTCACAGTAAGCCTGCATTGCAACTGTGGGTGAGCTGAGATCTGTAGGGACTATTTATTAAGTGCTTTGATGTCCAAAGAAGAAAGGTGCAACAGACATTCAAAACTGTCTCTATTCAAGTGACACGGTTGCCAAGCTCTAGCTCCTGTTGGAATGATGTACTGAACATCACAGAAAAGCCACAATGTAGGAAAAGGGCTGCATTCAAGGAGAGTGAGCATATTTGGCAGTGAAAGCATCTTGTCTGGAAGATTGCCACACTACACAATTCTTGCACATGAGTCAAGGTAGGGAGCTCTTTCTGGGGTACAGGTGCTGGAGACCTTGGAGGCAAAGTGGACACCCTTCACCATTACAAATAGGGACATTCTTTACCCTGAAAGAACTAGTCACAGGAAAGCTGAGAAAACCACGGCAGATTAGACTGTGAAAAAGGATAACCTGGCCAATCTTGTGTCATGCTCCTTTCATGCAGAAAGACAGTTCTAGCATTAATTCTTGGGAGTGATCGGGTAATGCCTGGAGATCAGGTTCCCCAGGCAAGGGCAAAGATGTGGCTGAGATTGTGAGCTCCAGCTCTACATCCACAGAGATGGCCTTCCACATCCACGTGTCCTATTGTCTGAAAGTGATTGGTTATGAGCCAAAACAGGCATAAGCAAATTAGGGCTCACACATCAAGCTATTCCAATGTAGATAATGGCATTATACCATGACAGAAACAGTTTCAGAGATTAGTTCTAAGCCCTGTGGATAAAGACACAAGAAGACCCAAATATATTCACTCACTTCACACATATTCAGGCTGAAGAGTGTGTCAGCAATATGCAGTTTATCTCAACCCACAGAAATCTATCCATAAGGCATGTACAGAAACGCATCCCAACATAGTGACTAATCCTGCACCAGCAGTGTTGTTTTCTTAGTCACTTGGTGGCTTGGAAGATACTCACATTTAGAACTGAGCTGACAAATGGGAGCGAATAATTTAATGTCTTAAATCAACCTTTTCCTAATCATTTATTTGCAATCTCATAAAAATTTCCTTCCATACTGTAATTATCCAGAACGAATCCTATTTTATCAGTGTACACATGTGTGGGATTATGGATTTATTGAGAGGTGCATAATATGATATTCAATGTATTTAAGTGATAACTGATTAAACAAGTAACATGTCTCTTTGCCCTCACTGGACGAGTGTAACTGTTGACATTTGGGCTTGAAGAAGCTGGTGCAGGGCTGAACACCCCAGGGGAGAGTGGTGTTTTAGGGATAGGTTGTAGCTAAGAGAGATAACAGCTACTTGAAACACTTTGAAATTCATCCTTTTCAAACTACGTAAGACGTCGCTTAGGCAGGATCCTAAAAAATCCACAGCCTCCTACACTCTTTATTGGTATGAGTGCAGAATTTGAACTTAATTTTGGCTTACACTGCTCATAAAAATGAATCATCTGTGGAAATGCTCGGCGCGTTCACAAAAATTATCAAAATTTTATACTTTTTCTTTGGGTCTGGAAGGTTTGATAGATCTAATATTGGGCCTGGTGATGGCATTTCTAACTTCCCACTGCCACCCTTGAGGCCATCAAGTATGTCCTAGGCAACAGAAGGGAAGCACTTAAACTGGGGTATGGCACAGAATAAGTGTCTGCTATGCTTTTTTTAGTGTTGTCATTTATGCAGTGGATTAGCATGAGCCTTATGTAGGGACATAACTGGAACCACAAGGATGGGGCTGTGAAGCAATGTTGCAAAGCTGAAGCAAGGAGCTGCCCAAGTCTGCCTCACTACGTCCTCCAGGCAGCCTCTGCCTCTTGCTCTGTGCTGCCAAGGGTTAAATCGAAGTTCATATAATTTGGCTGTACTTCCTAGTGTCTTCTCTGCCTCCATTCTCTTTTACTCCGTATGTAATGTAAGTTTATCTCTCGGTTTTTGGCAGGATACTGTGACCTTTGAACTGAAGTATCCACAGCCGGCTGTCATAACAGAGCTGCTGACATATCAGTATAACCCAGCTTGACAGGCATCCCTGCAAATAGTATAAAAAGTTCTATTGCTTTAAAAGTACAGCAATTCCCTACCTTGCACTTTCTTACAGGAGCAGTGCTCATGTATAGTATGAGGCAAGGAATGGCTGTGAGCATGTGGAGGCTGCTGAGGCTGCACTTTTGAGGCTACATCTCATAGCTGTTTCCTAAGGAGCAAGAGAAGGGGGAAGGGATGTGGAATGGCTCCAGGTAAAATAAATGGCTAGAGAAATGGTGAGACACTTAACCAAATCGATAGCAGGACTGATCTTTGGTATTGTTAGAGAAGATAGCATGGAACCTGTGCACTTCCTTGGGGGAGGTACAAATGCATAAGAAGCAAAGACAAATGAAGAGAGGATATTGCCTGGAAAGATTGCCCAGGTGACTATGAGGTCCACATGTGAAATCAAACGAAGGGTAAAGAATGGCTTCTATCAAAGTATGTTGGCTTCTATTAAAGTATGTTGGTGCTATAAGGAAAAGCTGATGGTAGCTAGTCTAGGCATGTATGAGTTAACTGTAAATTAACTAACCCATACGCTGAGAACAGTGCACTTGATCTGCAATTACAACAGTGCAGAGTCCAGGGCTAGATTTATAATCTGTGCTAAATGTTACATTTACTGAAGTTAAGTATTGTCAGCATGTACACTAGCTAGGTACTTAGCCTGCATATCTTGGATAAGCTATATATCTTGAATACTTAACTTGAGTATTACAGGAACCAGGGTCTGGTAGCTAACATCATACCACGTCATGGAAACTCTTCCAGCAAAGATGCAAAATGAACTTCACCTCCTGATTTCCAGGTTTACGTCTTAGCTGTGGTAGCAAATAGCAATATCAAATGGACACAACTGTTAGAACAAGAAAAAGGTATGTTGCTAAGGCAGTGGGACCAAGTGGGTTGCAAAGTATTGTGAGTTATGATGGCAGGGAACAGGTTTGGAAGGCTCTGAATACATTGGTCAGACATTGTGACTTGGGATGGCATTGCTGAAACATGTAGCTGCATGGTCTTTGCAGCCTTTAAGTGTCTTAACTACAGACTAACAAGACTTGGGTCACATTTGCTCTATAGGTCCTCACTGAAATCCTGCAGTTCAACCACTCCTGTACTGACTGTTTCAAACTCTCTTTTTGTTAGCACTGGTTTCTGCCTGATCCATGTGGGCTTGGTCCCTCTAGGTGATTATCCTTTCAAAGCTGCTAATATCCTAGCAGCAGCTGCTATTAGTGATCTAAAACAACCTTTTAAAGCACAGTTTAGTATTTTTTTCTGCAAGTCTGACTAAGTGGGAACACAGTTACACTGTCACTGAGGTTTACCCACACCTGAGCTTATTTTCTAGGTTTTATGACATTTCATTTAGGTTAGGCACCCATGACATTGAGATGGAGATGATCTCCCACAGTTACTCCTGCACTCTCCCCCCACATTGCTTCTCCCCTAGTTTCTTTGTTCCCACACATTGCCTTCCCCCAAGTTTCTTTGCTCCCCACTTCTCTCTAGGAAGATTTTTAAACAAATAGATGTCCTTTGATCTCAGGCCATAGAAGTAGGACAATAAGCTTGTTAACCTTAGCCTGAACTAGGCAGGTAGGCACTTTGAGATTAATAGCCTACCCATTGTTCTTTGAAGGGCTCTTAGTATTTCCCCTGGAGATATCTTATCTGTATCACTGAGCAAGCAGGAAATGAAACATAGATTCATAAAGTTTAAGCCCAGAAGGGACCATTAGAAGAGCTGTTCTCATCTTACATATATATCAGAGGCCCTTTAATTTCACCCATTTATCCTTGTAGTGAGTTCAATAACTTCTATTTGACTAAAGCGAATGCTCCTCCTAAGAGATGCTCCAGATTTAAATTCATGCACTCAAACAAAAAAAGAATCAAGCACATAAACTGAGACACCTAAAACAGCCATTGAAAACCAGTACAGATGTCTTCCTTATTCTCTGTAACAGTGCCTAGCAGTGTTTTGATACAGGCCTGATGTGTTTTAGTATGTCTGCACGAATCACTCTAAAATTAACCCATTCCCAGCACAAGACATCCTTCTAGCAAGGAAGTCATTAAAGTAAGTGCAATAGAGTAATGTACTCTATGATGCTTTGCAGCAGAGCAGGGAACACTCCTAATCATCATTAATCAAATTAACCCAAACAAATAACAAAACTGAGCTTATTGTCAAATATAAACTAATTCAATACAGTAACATCTTTGGACATCTGCAAAATCTGCTGAGATGAGGAGGAGTTTTTTACCTCTATGTATTACAATTGTGTACCCTTCTGAATGCACTATCATACCAGTACTCCTTCACGCTCTTTGTAACCAGTCATTGAAAACAGGGAGGTTTTGAATGATAACACACACACCTGGGTGAGGTACCTTCTCAAGGAAGTTAGTAAGGAATGTAAATGTCGTTATAACATTCCTTTTGCTAAAGATACTGTGATGTTTAAAATTGACTTTAGTTCGAGAGATTGAGAAATGTTGTATTTACATACCTTGTAGTAAATTCATTTGGTAGATTTTATACAAATATTGGCTTCCAAAAGTTACAAACACAGAACTATCCAGGTCAGATAATTTTAGAACTGGGTTACTTAGATATATTTTCTTGTGGATGTAATCTGCAGTATGCTCTATCATACATTTCAGTTTGGGGCATTCTCACACCAAAAGGCCAAATCTGAGGAGATTCCAAATATTAAAGTATGCCCATAGAAAATAATTCACTGAAGTCTGGCTTCTCACCTTCAGCATATTCTGTATCTCTGATTCTGGAAGCGAAGACAAAATATGCTATTATTCCTGTGAAATCTCTGCACTTCTTATTACTACCTAAATGAAATTACAAAACTCACTATGCCGTGAGGGAATGCAGTTAAGACAATGTGTGCATGTGTCCATCCAGGGAGAATATTTTGCTGACACGGGTCACAATTCCTGACAACACTGGTCTACCAAAAGTTTTACTTCGTCTTTACTATTGCAGCTGTTAGAAGAGGATTCTGCAAAGTCTTTGAACTAATTTAAGGGACAAAACTAGGGAATAACATGCCTAAAAATTGAAGGTAAATGAGGTGACTATAAAATTCAATCCATCTTCTGTGGGATTTCTTAAATATCCGAAAGTTAATTCCATTAAGTTCTAATTTGAAAATTAACTAATTAAAGCTACAAAATTTTACTAGAATGCATATGGTTTGATTTCAGGACTATTAACATGAGGAAAGAATTTGAAGGACATTGCACAGGGTTGACCCTGATAAACAGAGATTTTGGTGATGTCTCTAATTTCAAAAATCCCATGATTAAGTCAGATGCTAGTTTACAGTTTCTATTTTATGATTTTTTTAGAGTAGTTCCTGCTGATAAGAATGTGCACTAATCTAGCTCAGCAACAAGTCTATCAGTATTAATAACTATCAACAGACTAATTAATGTGCGCCTGCTGTGTGTATTTCAACAATATAAATGTCTTGCTACACAAAAGGTATCAGATATTAAGGTAGTTTTTGTAAGTGGGCTCTGTGTGCTGGCTATCATAGATAGCTGAAATATCTTATGATCTAAGTGTAGTTCAGGAAACAGTAATATTTTCAACATTTTATTCTAATTATAGTCTATAATTTTCAAATAGGTAACTGACGTTCCAATTTGTCTTTTTATGTATATTGTTCTCCTTAACTGCAGTACATACCAATAATATGTACTTTTTCCAAGCAAGAGGCCTCATTCTTTTCATTTATTGTATTTTTATGCTGAAATAGCTTCAATAACACTGGTTAAATCCAGTATGGCCAAGAACAGAATGTGGTCTAGTGGAAAAAGAAAAAATCATAGAGGAGTAAATTTCAGTTCTACAGCCATCATAATAGGCGGTCCAGTCATATAGAGAATCTTCTCTTGTCCATGATAGCCTCTTTACTATACAACAGAGAACCATTGAAGCTTTCACCTTATTGCAGTGTTTGCATATGAGTGCAAATTCGTGGTTTTCTATGAATACAAAAGAATCAGTGGGGTAATGCCAGCCCTCCATTTGCCTTGCTACATGCTTTTTTTTTTTTCCTTATTGCTTATTTACTATCATCATATCCAACAATGAAGGTCATAACATCTTCAGCAACACTACTACTAGTCATGTGTGAGGAGCTGGAATAGGTTTTGAGAGAATGTTATTACGTATATATACAAAACCCAATAAAGTCATTAAAGCTGTATCTTATTCGCCTGTAATGTTCTCACTGTAATATCCAATAAGCATTATGGAGTGAGTCTGTCTGACAAGAAGACAAAGATTTTCTTATTAAGTCTATGGGTACTCAGAGCCTCCTCCATGTTTGGAAAACACTGCACACTC
>NW_009933377.1:20854-37475 GCF_000696875.1 Nestor notabilis
AGATGTTTACAGAAATTATTTCGGTTCCCAGTACTACTTTGAAAATCTAAACTTTTTAATTGATGTAATTTGCTGGGCTTATTAACAGCGGTAAATGCTGTAATCTTCACTGGTAAGCAAACTGCCTAAAGGGGGAATATGTGTGCTGTTTGCCACTATCATTGTGTATCTGCCTCCAGAGAGACTCCAACAGTCTTCTGACAACAAGCAGATAATCCAGCCTTTGCAGACAATGTAATTCTCACAATACATTTTCTGCAATGGCAGACTCTGAAGAAATGGAGCCTTGCCATCACAGTCAGACCACAGTGGTGGTTTGTTCAGCACAGTCATCACCACTGCTGTGAGCCTCAGCTCACTGACAGCAACCATCTCCTCCAGCCTGAGGCTCAGCAGACTGAGTGTTGCCTTCCTCAGGATCCAGGGCCTGGGTTTGGAGCTGGCAGGCTGCAAAGCTGTGGGGAGCTGCAGGGAGCATGCAGCGGCCACAGCAGAAATGCAGGGCAGGATGAGGAGGGCCCTTGTGCATGTAGGGCACTGCCCTGACCAGGTTCCCAGGGATGGGATGCAAATTGTGCCTTTAGTTTCTTTTAGCGCTGAAGGCACTATGGCCATTGTCCTTAGGCGTTTACATATCTGAGGTATGGGGCTGGTGTGAGGCTGCTGCTTGTGGTAAGGAGCTTGGCATTGAAAGTACCTGTCCCCATGCCCAGCAGCTTCTGAGCTGTGATGGGCCCCAGCCCTGCCCACAGCTGTCTGCACCTGTATGGCACCAAATGCTCCGTTATATTTTGTCTCTCAGAGCAAATACGAGCCCCAGGGCAACATCTCCCTCTCATGGGATTACAGTGGAGCTGAAGTTAGGCAGAGCCCTTGCAGGAGCAGCACTGGTGGCTGGGAAAAGTGGGTGAGCTGCCCTACAATGCTGGGAAGGTGACCTGGGGTGACTCGTGTAGCGGGAACTCTGCTGCCAGCATTGAGCAGCTGCTGTCTAGGTCCCCGCTGTGATGCTGAGAAGAGTCTGTTCTATACATGTAATTGATGATCTTGAAATGTGACAGGTATATTGATACCCTGAGTGCCTACAGCCTCTGAGGGTGTTCATAGTTTACCTAATAATATCCCGAGTTGCTAAGACAGATGTAGTTGCTGCCAACAACAGGGGAAGAAATGGAGCCAATGATGAGCGTAATAACACTTCCCCACATTGGAGCACGGCAGCTGCTATGCACTGTAGAATAGCAATTTTTTTTCCTAAAGCATCTAATACAGACTTTCTGTACATTGTGGGGTTTGCTGGTGCTTTGTTAACAACCTGAAATCTCCTGTTGTCAAGTTTCTAACAGACTGGTAGAATCCTTACTGTATATTTTAAGCAGACTTTGTGGCAGATTTGCATTGATAACTGGCTTGGGTGAAAGATACTGTCTGAACTTAGACCCCTCTTAGTCAGCTTTTCCTCATACTCAACTCATCAACAGATCAGTGTGACCGTAGTACCTGTGTGAAATTGATAACATCTGCTTCACCTTATCTAATGTATATAATGCTGCTGTGGGAGTGTGGTGGTTGCCATGATGGTTGTTTCCTTACAGAGCTCTTTAAAAGTTTGATCTTTTTTCCAATAAGAGTAATTAATACTGGGAGTGATTAATTAATACAGTATTCAGTGATGTTGCTTTGACTTCATTAATATCCTCCTTTGTACTTCATTCAGTATTTGCAAGCAGTGTTTGCACTGTGCTCTCTTCCTGCCAGGCAATGAGCTGCATGGCCTCTTTGTTTCTGTTGGTTTACCTGTACTAGAGCCGGCAAGTCCTGTTTTGCAATAGCCTTTTTTTATTTTTTTTTTTTTTTTAAGTAAATGCTGGCATTAAAAATGTCTGTAACACAAAGTTTTAATTGCAAAGAATTAGATAAACACCTTTAAAATTCTGACTACAACTGCATTTAAGTGCAATTTAAGCATCTCTGCCTTGACAGCAATGCAGCACTGCATCATGCTTGTGTGCTCAAAATCAATGGACGTCTTGTGGCTAACCTAAAAGCTTCCCAGGCACTGAAGTTAGGGGTTGTACATGTAACTTGAAACCTCGGAGAAGCTGGTATCAGTACACAACTTATGTGTGACAGTCTTGCAGTTGTAGCAGTCCTCCAGAGGAGAGGGACCAGAAACACAGGGTGTGTTGTCATAACAGAAATCTTACAGTTACACCCAATCTTTTCTCCTGTTTTCCTTTTAACCATGTGGGTCTTGCATGCCAAGCTGAGATGTGGCCAGGCAAATACTCTGTCTTCCTGCCCTCCTACCACACCCTACAGCAACAGTCTGTATTACAGCACAGTCTCTGGGAATGCAGGTGGGAGCTCTCTCCATCCGAAGGACCTTTCAAACCCAGATCACACTCTTCTTGTACCAGTGCTCTAATATCATTGGTCTGTCATAAAAGGCACAAGTACAGCCATCTGGTAGCCTTCAAAATGCAAGTGTTCAGCTCACTTGGATAGCTGTGTGAAAAAGCAAAATATTTTTTTTTGATAGCTGTGTGAAAAGGCAAAATTGAAGAGGCTGAGAAGGTGGGAAGGTTTCTGATCTCTGCAAGTTTTCTGGCTATCCCTATGTGATATCCTGTTCAATGTCAGTTTTCAGGGGCAGTATCTCTCTCTGCAAACCTCCAGATGATCTAGACATCTAAAGTGTATTGCGTGGACCACCCATTGGAAAGCACGAGAGAGTGGTTAAAATCTCATTTTGGATAACTCTGCTAAGACCTCAAACACTCAAGTAAACCATCTTGCATGTTTTTCCCTTACATTTGTTTCCCCACCACCTCCAGAGCATTCTGCCAGGTGCAGAGTGACTGAGGGAGTTTAGTGCTGAAGAGGAACCCCCACGTTCTCCTGGGACTTCTGCAGTGGAGTTAATAGATGATAATTGTCCTGATGGCAATTCTGACCAAATAAATTCTACTTCAGACCAAATTTTAGTTCCAGTTTAATATTAAATTTCTTAGAGGAGAATAAATTTCTTGCCACAGCAGGCTATCAACCTCTGAATGCCATGGCTTCAAAGGCAATTTCATCATGTTTTTTAAAGATTCCAAATGCATTAACAGTAACTGAAGTTTGATCTTAAATTCTGTACTGATGCTTTCATTTGCCAAAAGTTAAAAACCTCCAAAGATTCTTTATTAAACAAAGTTATATACTGCTTAGTACCAATAATGTCAGCCTTTTGCTTCACTCAAGCAAACAAGATGACTACCCACTGCATCACAATGATGGATACGTACAACATATACTGCCATAAAAACTTGGCTTAGACAGTTTTGAAGCATGAGGGCAATTTTATCATTTTAGATGAAGCTAGAAATAAGTATGCTTCTAACAGAAATTTGATCCAACTTCCTCCATCTCCTGGTGGGTTCTTGGAAGATTTTCAGGTTTTTAAAATCTTCAATGACTGTCTGTGCAATTTGTATTTTTGTTTCATTTACAAGAGAGGTATGGCATTCTTCCTGACACTCTGAGAAGAAGTCCTGACTCTGATAATTTTATGGTGGTCTGTGATGATGTCCCATAAAAATGCCACCCACTAAGAACTGGGTTCAGCTCCAGACTCTTAACCTTAGGGTCTGTTTCAGTGACTGTTCACAGACTTCTGTGGCCATTTGGGATGCTCTGAAATGTAGCAGCTGGCCTCTATCTGCAGTTCCAGAGGCAAGTGTCTTCTTCAAGTCCTCTGTCATAGCCTCCAGCTCTGTGTGAATCTTGGATGCATTAAGCTGTTTCATATCACACAGGATACTATGAGCTATGTTATAAGCTCCTGTTGTAGCCTAGAGAACTATTGATCTCTCTATAAGGTAGACACCTTCATCTGGTGAGCCGAATAGCTTTTCAGATTCCACTGTCTCTTACCCCAAATAATTTCTATGTAACTAATTTTCCTGATTATCCTCACTAAAATGATCAATATTGACAGAGATGAAATGAAGAAAATTGCCATGCATGCTAAAAAATTCGAGTTCTGCCTGCCTTAAGCTGGTAACCCTTGTGCATATTAATGGATACATATCCTACAGCTTCAGGGCATTCATAGGTACTAAACACATGGATGTGGGCGCACATCTGGGAGCTGAGAAAAGGTGCTTCCAAGAATGCCTTTTCATTCAGCATGTAACAAGCTATAAGTTTCTACTGTTCATTTACAATTAAAGTATGTTGATAATTATTTTTCAGTCTCTTACATCTGCCTTACCTACTGGCAGTATAATGGATTGTAGCAAAAATAGTGATAACCTCATTAAGAATGCCAGACCATTGGTGAAATATGTGGTTTCCCATTCTTTGCAACTCTTACTACATGAAGATACACTTTTAACTTTCTGATACTTCGTACAGTTTTTATAACTTTGTATTTAACTGACCATATAAACCTCTTATTTATTTCCTGGTTAATCCAGGGTATCATAGAAGCATAGAATCATAGAATAGTTACAGTTGGAAAGGACCTTAAGATCATCTAGTTCCAACCCCTCTGCCATGAGCAGGGACACCACACACTAAACTATGCCACCCAAGGCTCTGTCCAGCCTGGCCTTCAACACCTCCAGGGTTGGGACAGGAAAAGGCAAAACCAGCAATAGTCTTCTGGAAAATTACCCCACAAGTGGGACATGCAAATCAGTCACTCATATATGTTTTGCTCTGCCTTATGGCAACTGATAAATCATATCATAGTTATAATTTCAAGACTTGTCACAGGACTCCGCAAAAAATAAATATTTCCCTTGTCCTCAGGTTTGCAAAGAGGTCGGAAAATACTATGAACAGAAATATAACTAGATGAAATCAGGATTGGAGACAAAGTGTAAAGACTTTTCTCTTGATAGCAAATGTCCCTCTGATCTCAGTGGGGAAAGAATTTTGTTCCAAAGAGTCAGGTATTCTTAGGCAGACACTATAGTGCCTAAGTGAAGCTGCTGCTGCTAAATTCCTATTGAAACAGGCTCCTTGGAAGGACAAGAAATATGTACTTGGAAAACAAATTAAGAGCCATAGCAACTGCCGAAACACACCCACTACATGAATGAAACCACCTCAGTGGTATGCTCCCATCATTCAATCTCTGCTTGACAAATCTGTGCACAGAACAGCCAAGGGATGTTTGCACATTGTTGAAGGGAAAATGTGGGAGAAGTCAGGGCCAAATGCAGCAATTTTTCTTGCTGCCTAACCATCAAATTCCTCTATTTCTACTGAAAATAAAAACGCAAAATATTGCTATCCCTGGCAGTGGTCATCCCTGAAAGGAAACCTCACAGCTCACAGTTGGCTCAATTTTGACACTAGACAGACCCATGGGAATTTGCTGTTCAATTCACCTGGATAGTGTCTGAACTCTGCCTTAGCATGTAATCAGGTTTCCCTGTGGTGGTAAGATCTGCCTGTACATATATATTTACACAGATATATATATTTAGTCATCTATCTTCTCTATATTTATAGGTTTCTACAATTTCTAAAAATATGAAATTCAAAATAAAAAAACATCATTTTTTTTTCTTTTTATTTTGTCATGAGTACATCAGACAGTATTAGAGGTGTAATTAATAATCTTTAACTCAAGACATGAGTTTATCCTTTTAGTCATTTGGAAATTTTTTTAAAGGAATCTTACAGAATAACTACCCTCACTTGATAAATAAGGAAAGTGGAGCATAAAAGCAAGAGTGGACCTATCTGTGGCAATGGTATTTCAGGTCACTGACAGAGCTGGAAACCAAATCTTATGAGTTTTAGCCCAGTGCCAGCTCAGCTGGACTGTGCCTTTCTCCAAGTAGGCAGGTGTAAGGACTGACCTCAACAGCTCTGCTTACCACCTGTCCTCTCTACAAAACCGATCTGGTGTGGAGATAAGAAAGATTTCAGTGACTTTCAATGATTGTCCATTTGGTGCTCTCAGAAACCTTCCCTGTGTCTCCATTAGTCCTCTCTGCTTCCTTTTAACTCCTTTTCTTTAATTTTTTTCTCTTCAGTTTTATTCCTCCTCCCCCAAGAAAATACCAGTTTCCAAAGACTAGATTTCTTGACTAAGAGTGCAAACTCCTCAGAATACACATTGCTCCATCCCTGTGCTCTGCTTAGGGTGTTGGTGGCTGAGACCTGCCCTGTTCATATGTGCTCACCAGCCTGAGGTGCTGTGGCTGTTCCATTTGCCCTTTGAGCCCAGCCTTTTGAAGTGGGCTCCCCTGTTCAGCTCACTAATCGACCGTGCAATGGTAACTCATGTATGAAATCATCTCACCTAATTTTAGACATCCCTAAAAATGGAGCTGTTTGGTTGAAGATTTGGTATCACGTCTCCTTCTGTGGTCAATGGATACAGACAGGCATTTCCAGAGGACTTCATCCCAAAGGCTGAAGGCCAGAAAATAGGTGACAACCAGCCCTCTGGAGGTGACCATGTCTCTCTATAGGTTAAAGACAGAACCTATCTAAGCAGAGCAGACAAAGTGCCTTATATTTAGATAGCTGTTATTAGGTGAAGTAAATATCTTTAATACCTTCTCACCCTGTTTTGTCCATCTGTTAACTGGGACTAATACAGCCATCAGTGGAATGCTGGGTGTACACTTTTATTATCTGCAATTATGGAAAGATCTTTGAATGTATAACTCTGTAGAGATATGAAGAACTCATTATTCACAACTGTGACGGATATCAGAACTGTTTTTGGGCATAGTTTACTGTAAATATTCAGTATTATATGTTTTGTTAGGAAGTGTAACTAGGCAGCAGGGAGGTAGAATGACTGCTTACAGTGTCTTGACTACAGCACAGAGTCAAGCAGCTAGGTAGGCTTGGATAGGAGCTCCCAAAGGGCTGTGTGGGGCAATAGAGGAGCTAGAGATACTGTCAGCAAGGGATGGTTGCAGTGGGACAACCTGCAGGCTCCCAAGAGGAGCAGAGGACTAGTTTGTGCAGCAGGGTAGACACAAAAAACAAAGCCTCTGACTTTCCTGGTGAGCTAGAGAAAATTGTGTGACAGCTACAATAGCCCAGAAAGATGCTGAAAATTACTGAACTGGAAAGCAAAATTTGAAGATGCCCCTTGGAAGGGTACAGTGGGGAGGGGATTCATCTTCCAATCTCTTAATTTAATCTGCCTCACCCAGCAATGCTGAATGTATTAAAGGAGATATTTTGGTCTTTATTGTTTCTGCACTCTGATAAATCTTACTTTTGAACCGTTGTTATCTTTAGATGTTTTTTAATGTGGATACTCTAAAGAAAGAGCAAGGTAATTTCATCTCTGGTACGTGGAGTCATGTCACAACCATCTACTTTCCTCTCATGCTATTCACACTGGCATGTGTGGATCCCTACTACAAATGGGTACAGTATCTGATTCAATTTTAGTGAAGATCCCCATGAAACAAGTATTTAGTCTTCTGAGGGGAGAGTGTCTCCACATGAATTTACAATTTGGCTAACAAATTTTTTACAATTTGATTTTAGAAATGTAAAGTTACATTTGAAGGTAAAAAAAGTGTTGTTGAAATAAGGCAAGTACAGAGCTGAATAAGCTACAGAGGCAGGTACTGAAAAGTAAAGCATTGCTGTAAATCAATACTCTCACTTTACTCACAATAACTTCTTCAGAAATTTATGAATGATAGATGTGCCTTGAAGCTGATGGAACTGGAATGCCTTAGGCCAGTGGGGAATTTGGCCCATCACCTGTGATTAATATGAATTACCGAGAAATAAGAGAGTATTTTCATAATCAAAAAGGTTCTTTGCTTGATGTCAGATTAAAGGCAGAGGGCCAGTTTTCCTGCTCTGTTTCCCTAGCTCAAGATATTTTGACCTTGGAAAAAATAATAGAAAAATGTGTGTTTCGAATGTAGTGTTGGCAGAAGTAGACATCAGAGCAGCTGGAAAGGTTCACGGATATTTGGAGGGGCAGAGCGGGGTAGAAACTTAATAAAGTTGAATTTTGTGGATTTACTTGGTCCGAAATAAGATACTCATGTACCGAAAAGATGCAGCTCTGAAGTCTAGTGATTTTGACAGATTTTTTTTGCCTCTGCTTTTACATTATATTTCTTTCAGTAGAACTTTTCAGCCTAGGGATTATTTGTGCACAGTGTTAAAGCACTGGATAATGGGACTCACCATTGTACCACCCTACGCTCTTGAGTTCTTATAAACTTGATGAATTAAGTAGACTCTTACCATTCTCTACTTCAGGTTTTCTAAGTAATAAATCCCATTCATGCTCTTCTACCTGTATTGGATTCCCTTCACTTTATCTCATAGCAATAGCACACCATTTGCACCATAATATATGGAAACTCACTGTTCGTGCTTCTGTTGCAAATGTCAGTGTAATGTACAGCATCTGTTTACAGTTCTTGAGCAATTATGCTGAGGCACAGCGTCAGTCTGGTGTTAAGAATTATTTAGGTGTTTGTAACAGTTTCTCTGACTGAACTGATGTCCTGTCACATGGGCACAGCAATCCACAATAGACTGAAAAATTTAAGAAAAGGGTTAGTGTAGAGCAATTTCATTGTTTTATATATATACATACATATATATATACTGCAATATCTTCAAGTGGAGCAGTTACTGAATATTTAAATTATTTACCTAGTAACATTTCTTATAGGCAGATATTCTCCCCTAAGAACTCAAGATCATGAGAGCCAGAAGCAGAGTACAGCTTGCATTAGCAAGCATTTGCTTTCTAAATAGAGGTGATGGTATATTCATTTTTCTTATATATAACCATCTGAAAATTGGGAATCGACCTCTGACAACAACTATTTCACTGAAAGGATCTGAAAACCTCTAAAAAATTATTCTGAAAATCCACCTGAGAATTTGCACAGTTTTAAAGTATGTTAATTTATACAGATCTGAACCATTCAATTAAGCTCATGCTCAAAATGGTTTCCGCTGACTGGAGCTGCCTGCCATCTGTTAAGTCAACTATTTCTATTGCCAATGATCTTAAGTTCATTGTTTGTGCTAGAGTGGTTGAGATTCTTGATCATAAGTGTCATCTGTTCTTTTCACTCCCTGTCATGATTTTGGGGGGACTTCCTTAATCAGCATTTTCTGAAAGTGAAACTGAAGGGAGAAAGAAAGCACAGCCTGGGAGGGGGAGAGGGATGGCTGTTACTGTTGTCTGCCAGTTTACAGTGATTTTTTGATGACCACAGCACTATCAGTTTGTGTGCTTTTTCCTTGCATTTGATACACTGCCACAATGAAGAGAAACGATAACAACAGCTTTGGGTCATCTATTCACTGCCTTTCTGCATGTGAGTGTTTTCCACACAGACAAGAACCCTTTAATTTTCATAAAAGGGTCAGGTCCCTGAGGAACTGTAAAAGACATCTGAATCAGCAATATTTGCTTCAATAATCCCCAGAAGTTTCCTTATACAGTTCCTTCAGGCCAATCCTTGTATCTGGGCTTCCTATATCCCAAGAGTAGTGTATTTTTCCAGACAAACATTTATGTTTAACTGAAATGAAGGGACTTTCAAACAAACAAGAAATTATTGTCACGGTGTCTTATTAATGCTTTTTAGAGATGCCCAACAAAGTAGGAGACCAAAGATTTGCAGTTATCTTGTTCCATGTAACAAATAATTTGTTGTTTTAGCATTTTTGGTACTCTGTGTATATGCTTAACTGTTGCTTTTCCTGGCTGTTGTATCCCCTGGCTCATTCCATCTCCCCTGTCTTTGCAATCATACAGCTTTGCCAAGTCTGCCTTCAGGAAGAAAGCAAGGAAAAGAGGAGTGAGGACCATCAACTCCAAACTCTACCTTCCTGCACAGATGCTGGACACATCCTTCACGCTCCATAGCAGTATGGGGCACAGAAATTTATTCCTGAATTCTTGCTGCTGGTTCTGGAGTCCACTGGTTTATACGTTCATCCTGAAAGTGCATTGGCTATGTGATGCTCATACAGCCTAGCTGGTGCAGAAGAGTCAATAAGCATCTACCACCTGAAAGCCATCATGCTTGCATGAACAAAGTGGATTGTAAGAACTCCCACCTTGTCTCCTCCTGTATGTTTTGACCTAATGCAGCAACTCAGGCTTTGTACTGCAATAAAAGATAAAAGGGAATAAGAGTAAATTAATTATTGACTTTTTAACTATATATTTCAGGCTTCTTCTGTCTCTCTTTGCCTTTTTCACTGTCAGTAGTAGACATCTTATCTGACTATATGAAGAGCTGAGGGGAATTCAGCATTGAAGACAAAAGGGTTTTATCAGCTGGGTAGCAGTGAGGGTGCTATTACTTTTGCACCACCAGCTGCTTACTACATGAATGATTTATGAAGGTGTGACTGTCTGACTTCACATTAGCTTCTGCTATTTCAGCACCTCTATTAGCAAGGATACTAGCAAAAATTACCATTCCTCTTGTTTGAACAAGAATTTAGAACCCTATCTTATTCTTATAAAGCAAACAACAACAACAAAAACTCAAATAGGTTGCATTAAGAACAAGATACATTGATGTACTGAACTTCCACAGCTCCCACTGAGACAATGGAGTGAAGGCACTCTGCATTTCCTTGGATGGGGAAATCTAGTTCACTCAGTATTCTGATAAATTATAAATACACCGTTGATTTTACAACTAGATCTTGATGAAGAGTATAGAGTGCTGGAACAATCAAAGAGGAATCAGGGTGGACATTTAAATTCAGCAATATTCAATTGATACGCAAAAATGAACCTACATTGTATGATTTTCTAAGTTACTTGGAATCTGTTTTGAAGTGTGTTACCATTTCCATGCCATGTTACATTTTCAGGAAGAAACACAGCCTTTTGATTTTACAGTAAATATTTCACAGTCGTTTCTTCACCGACACATACCTTATTTACTTCAAATATGTATTGAAACTCCAAAGCCAGATTCAAGTTCACCAGTAACGTGATTTGACCTCTGAAGAACCAGGACATATCAGAGGAGATAAAGCTGCTATTTTAACATGAAACGTAAATTTCCTTAGCGAAAATGTAAATGTATTGTAATTAAGCTTGATTTGTTGTTTTTTTTTTTTTTGTCACCAACCCTGGTACTAAATTTTGTTGCTACTTTGTTATCAGATTTCACATCAGCATAATAATATAATTTAAATCCCACAGATAGTAGGTCCTTAACCATATCCTTTACAAGAAACTAAACTGAATTTGATGGTATGCTATTACTGCAAGAAAAGCGCATGTTACGACTTCCATGACAAATATCTCAAAGCAAACAGAAGAGTTACATCTTCATGAACAGCCATACGCTACTGTGAAATGGATGCTTTCTTTGCTTTAACTTAGGTTCTTGAAAACTAGGATGTGGTTATTAGAAACCTTTTTAAAGTCACTGATATTCCACAACTTCCTTGGAGCTTGTGAGTGTGTTCATTGCAGTTACAGCTGTTTCACGTCTGAAGCTGCAGTGGTGTTTATTATTATGAGGAAAGAACTGCAATTTAGGATCAGATCTCCATAGCTACTTAAGTGCCCAAGGCTAATACTGGCATTTCCAAATCTGCAGCTGAGTTTCTGCTTTTCCTGAAGGTGACTAATTTTCCCCCCTTCAGTGTCTGTAAAGCTGACTAAAGCAGGAAAGCTGTTTCACTGCTGACTAATAGCTCAGAGACCAAGGTCAAGCTGAGGCCTAGAATATTTCCAGAAGTGAAGTTATTAAGAAAATGTAAATTTGTTGCAGAAAGGAAAATATCTAGAGTTCTGTATAGCCTTCCTCTTTTGTCCCTTTTAAGTCCCATTTCCCATGATGTGTGCTAAGAATATAGGTGGTGCCTGTCCAGGGGCAGGGGAGGGTGGAATCCTTCCCCGTGGCTGGAGTCAATAGGGCAGGTGATGCCCTCTGTGGGAGGAGGCAGAGAGCTGTGTGTTGTCAAGCAGTGCATATGAGCAAGGCCAAGTCTGTGCTGATAGCAGTCCCACAGCTGGGGCCAACCTGCTGCCACTGGGCTGCTCATGTCCTACTCCTCTCTGGTGACATCCTTGGGGTGTAAGGAAGAGGGGCAGGATGTCATTCCACAACTTCACGCACTGGCTATGTCCAGTGGTTCTTGCTTGTTTTGCCTGTCTACTGAGCCCTGCTGGTACCCTCCAAGCTTAGCTGAGCTTTCTATGGAGATGGAGTTGACAGTCCTAATTGGCAGAGGAGGAACAGAGCAATATCATCACAATGACCATAGGAGAAGGGTCACGTGTGATTTGGCTTTCAGGGTTTGAGCTCTCTAAGCAGATGATTTTATGTGTGACTTATATTAAGGGTTTTTTGTTGAGGACTATTAGCAGAGGACTGCCAAGTCCACCACTAAACCATGTCCCTAGGCACCACATCTACACATCTTCTAAATACATCCAGGAATGGTGACTCCACCACTTCCCTAGGAAGCCTGTTCCAATGCTTGACAACCTTTTCAGTGAAGAAATTTTTCCCAATATCCAATCTAAACCTCCCCTGGCATAAGTTGAGCCCATTTCCTCTTGTCCTATTGCTTGCTACTTTGGAAAAGAAACCAACATCCACCTCACTACAACCTCCTTTCAGGTGGTTGTAGAGAGCAAGAAGGTCTCCCCTGAGCCTCCTTTTCTCCAGGTTATACAACCCCAGTTCCCTCAGCTGCTTCTCACAGGACTTGTGCTCTAGATCCTTCACCCTGCACCATAAAGCAGAATGCAGAGGGCAAAATAAGAGTGTTCTAATTTACTTCCTAAGCAATGTAAGCAAAGCAGTACCCCCATGTAGAAACAAAGCAGTTTTCCTTGTCAAAATAACAGTGACCTTACTCGTTGTCTCGTTGAGTATCCTCAAGTCCCACAGAACTTTCTGCACACAGCTTTCACTCTGTAAAGTTTCTAAAATATGACTTTATCTTTTTTCCCCATTATATTACTTACTGCCAGAATGAAAACATGCAGTATGAATAAACAAGGATTGCCTTCACTGGCCACTTGACATGTTGGGGCTCTCTTAAAACTGTTCTTATTTATTAGAAAAAAATATTTTTCCTCATGTGGAATTTAGATAATAAAATTGGTCAGCAGAGGTTTATTTGCAGCTGGATTAGGGAAACAGTTTTGTAAAAGAAATACAAATTGGACTGTAATCACATTGATTTTGGTAAACATTGCCATCCTCTTCTCTGTGGTATGTGTGTGCAGGTTAATTAGAAAGTTCATAGACTTGCCTGTAAAAATACACCTTTTTAAAAATGTAAATTTGAATTTGGAACCTTAATGAGATCTACAGAAATCTTACAATGTTTTCTGTTCAAAGGCAGAAGGCAGAAGAAGTAACACTACAGACTGTTTCCTGACCTTTTCTTGAGCAAATTGACTAGCTTGGATATGCAAGGCAATTATTAACTCTGTAGACAGTAATTACATCCATATATTTATTGCACACCAGAAGAAAAAAAGAAAATTAGAATTCCATGGTCAAGTATTCAGCACACAAACACCACCAGCATGAGCACTGCTTGTATTTTACTTCCCAAGCCCAGAATCATGTTTTTCAGAGAACAAGCACCCTGCAGGGAAAAGCTTTAGGAATCATTGCAGAGAGCTTCAACACTCAAGCTGAGGGCACAGCTGAAAGCAGTAGCAGGAGATCATTTTTATGGGGATAAGCAGAATATAGGATGGCACAGCTTCCCGATGAATGTCCAGCTAGCACTGGAGGAGTGGACAACATCGGGAGCCTTGGCTCCACTCTCAGCTCTGGAGAGGAGTGTCGTAACCATATCTGCCTTTGTCATACCTATGTGATCATTTCTGTTTAGATACATCTCAGTCCTGCCTTCTGCACACCATGTTCCACTCTAGGTCTCTATGTTCATCTAACCTAAGTCTATTTGCCTGGGCTTCATACCCTAAAAGTAGCTTTCCCACATGACTATTTTCAGTCCTCTAGTTTCTTTCCTTCAGACTATTTATCCACAAACCCATGACCCTTCCTTATCTTTATTTTTGTCAGCCTCTTTTTCCCCACTTTGCTATCTAGCCATCCTTTCTGTACATATTCCTTGTCTTCATCTCTCTGCTGTGACTACTGTAGCAATTTCTGACATCACCAGTTCTCCTACAGCTTGTGACAGGTTTTCAAAGGCTGCGTACTTATCTGTGAAGATCAAACTCCCCTACCAGCTTCTATATAATATACTTTTAAATGCTGGCATGAGAAAGAGACATTGTATTTCCTCCTTCCTCAAATTTTATATAATAATCTGGTTTGTAGATCTCTCATCTAGGAAATAAACTTCCCTCCATTTTCAGACTGAAGTACCCAGATATGCATTTTTATCACTTCAGCAATGTGATCCCAAATACAATTTCACTGGGTAGGAATGTGACAAAAAACCAAGGCTGTCTACCCACTAGTTGAACCACTGGGCTAAGACTTGGTATTTGTCTTTTCTACCAAGAATGTATGTGTATCTGACATTAAAAGTCATGAAAATAAAATACAGAAAGACTTCCTGAGATTCAGGCATCCTTTTTTCCCATGTTGTAGAAATGCTACAGCCACTATGCTATAAAAATAAGACTGTTTTCTTTATATACTTTGCCCAGTGTAGCTGGTACTTCTTCTTTGTGGTCAGAGAGCGTGTACCAGACTTTCACATAAGATGGTAAGTCTCCAGTTTTACAGCAAACGTGGACTAAATCATTTGAGTGGCAATAATAGTCCTGTACTTCCCCTTAGGTTTTCCTGTGTCCTAAAAGAGTCTTGCAAACCTCTGAACAGCTCAGTTTGGTGGTGCAAAGTCCAGTTGTACATCTCCACATATCTAGCAGTTTTTATAAGTAAATACTATGATCAGGACAAAGAAGTCACTATCACATTATAAAGTGTCTGGTGCAACCCTCACAAGGCCTAATTTGCTCGGGATTGTCTTGTGACTCCCCTCAGGATTATGCCTGGGGGAAGTGGGAGCCATGAGAGTGCAGCAGTTGATACAGTAAGAAAATTTGGGAAGTATCGAGCCCTGGGAACATCTTCTAACAAACCCTTCTGGCAATGGTCATGATCCAGTGGGTGTGTGCCTGCATCAGAAGGAACGTCTGAACTATACCCACACAGAGTGCTGCAGAGAGGCATTACATATGCAGACAGCAGTGGCACTCCGACTGTGTTCTCGCATGTAGGTACAAGCAGGCTGTGTCTGTGCTAGGGTTTCTGGGAGTAATTCCAGTGTCTGGAAACTGGAATTTCCAGGAGGAATCTCCTGTTTCTTTGTAGTGGTGGATCCTGCAGACTTTCTCCTGCCCTTCCCAAGGAGAGGGTGTGGTGATGCATTAGTTGCTCCATGCATGCACAGAGGCTGATTCCCACTGACGGGCCAGTCAGGAGCCATGGCACACTTGAGTGTTTCTCCAGCAATAAGGACACTTCCCAGCCCGGAGCTGTGGTATACACCTGCACAGGGCTGTACCGATGGATGTATGGTTGCAGCACTTCCCCCGGTGATTTGGCTTTCACCTGCAGTGTGCTCCTCTTCTGATCCTGTTGGCTAAATGTCAACACAGGGGATTGCAAGCAACCCAGATCTGCCTTGAAACCAGTGTATGCATCACTTCTTGGTCTGTTTTGCTGGAATATGAGCTCCTGTTTCTGGTGAAGGTCCAGTGACAAGGCCACAAGAAGTATTAATTTATCAGCCAATCCTGTACTCACCTTGCCTACCACCAGGTTTTCTCAGCATCTGAGGGGGTCTGAGATGACCATTTCCTATAAAAATTCTGAGAAAATTTTCCCATTACTGTCCTGGAGTGTCTCCAAATTTGACATCAGAAAAGCCCAGGCCTGAGACCCCAAGCTGCTGCTGTAGCCATCCACTGGCCAGGGCCTACTAGCCCTCAAAATCACAAGGATTACTCATTTATTTTTGGATTTTCCCCTTGTTAAGCACATTGTCCATTTGCTCAGTCAGCTCTGGTATGTAGATACCTAAGCTGTGCATGGCCCCATGCCCTTCCTTCCCCATGCTCCTTCCAGAGGGGTTTGGTGCATGACTGAGACGGCATCCTCCAAAATACTGCTTTCTGGGCCATGGGCATGACTCAGTTGCCTACACATATGTGTCGAGTGCTGCTTGAGATGCTCTGAAGCATCCAAGACACCCAAAGAAATTGAACATATGACACACAGCAGAGGAAAATGTGTGCCTAGAGGGGACCAGATCATTCAGGGTTGAAAGACTTAGGGAGTATGTAAAGACCACTAGACTCCCATGTTTATGCACCCAGGGTGTGCATGGCGTGGGTTACTTTGGGATGGGAAGGAGGAGGAATTTACCACATGGTTCATCTGAGTCCAAGGGTTTTCAGTGAAGGAGCCTGTGGAATCCAGAGAATTGGAGACATCTGGAAAAGCCCACCCTCAACTGTTCTCATGGAGATGGTCTTTGGAAGAGATAAAGAGTTTTTGCAAGATGCCTGTTCCCCACTAAATTTACCAGTCTTCCCAACGAAGTCCATGACAGCTATCACAACTCTGCTTTTTTCATTAGCCAAATGTCCTGGGTTCAGCTACAGCAGTCA
>NW_009933378.1:0-41293 GCF_000696875.1 Nestor notabilis
TTTTTTTTTTCCCAAGGACTTAATTAAAATTGGTTCTGTTCTACTGATGTTTCTTTTGTGCCTTGGGTTCCTGAGCAGAAACATTCACACCTGAGGACTATGTGGCTGATCCTGAAAATATGAAGCGGTATAGCATGGATCCTGCTGATTCTGCCTTCAGTTGCATGGGCTCCATGTATTCTATGCGGCAGAGTCCTGCAGATGGACGTCCTGCTGGAGGCTCCTCTTCCTCCTGTAGCCATCGTCCTGCCCAGATGTCTTCAGGGGGGTCCTCATCTACCAGCCTGCATCATCAAACCTCCAGCCCAACAAGGAACGGGACCTATCTTGAAGGAAACAGAAGTGGTAATATATCTTCAATTTAGCAATCTGTGTTGCTGTATTGGTGCCATGCTGGAGTCTTAACTCATTCCCAAATTCCACAAGAAAATTAGTGAGGTGGGTCTGGGTTGACATCCATCCAGACCACTCACATATCCATTTAGAAAGAGAAATAATAATCTATGTAAACACAAAATCAATCTGTTCATCACTGAGTAAAAAGGGGAACGTTTTCTAATGCTGTTATTGTGTAAACATATATTATGTATAATTGTGTGGCAATCACAACTGTTATTATCAACTTGCAGATATAAATATTAATATATAAGGCATTCCTCCCATAGATTGATACTGCCTACAGACAGGTACCTGTTATTTGTGTGACACCAGCTGTGTACAAGACACGATGCAATGCAAGCCCAAATGTTAATGCCCACCTCAAAGCATTTTAGCAAAAGGGGTTTTTTTGTTTGAAAAAGACTGCCCAGCAAAACATATATTTTTAGAAACCATCCAGCTCACTGCTCAAGGCTCTTTTATCCTTCAGGAAGCAAAGTCACAAGGAGTTTATCTGCAAATCCAAGGGATGCCATGGGAACCACTGCATTCAACAACCCTTCTTCTTCCCTCCCTTTGTATTTTTGTCCAGTTACCCTGCTAGGATTTGTTTGCTGGCTCGATCATTCTGCCCGTTAGCTGTATTTCTGATTAGCCATGATTTTTTATTTTATTTTTTTACCTAGGAATGTCCTGGGTTCATCAAACACATTAGCTAATTCCCTGGAATTCTGTTAACTTTGTCTTTGTTTGCATTTTCCAAGTTCTCCATTAACAGGTCTTTATCAGTAGTGATTCCAAGAGTGTCTTCACCCCTTACTAATTATTCAAAATTCATTTATGCATTTTTCATCTTGAAGACAGATCTAACAAAGGAGTTGAGTATCTTAGCCATTTTTAAGTCATTAATTTCTGTCCCTACCTCATTTATTAATAGAATCTACTGTCACTCTGGTATTATTTTTTTTTTAATCTTGATATATTTGCAGAAGCCTTGGTGGTTCCCCCGGCCCCTTTGTCTACCATCACCTCATTACACTGTCCTTCTGCCCTTGCATTTCCCCTGGAAACTGTAAGTGATTCTGCATATTCTTGCTTGGTAGCCACTCCCAAACTTCTTTCCAGTGGCTGCAGATCTTTGCTTAATTCCTTCACATCCCTCACCTCCCCAGTGTCTCTATTATTTCTTGTTCCCAAATATTCACTATTTAATACTTTAGAATATTATTCATCAAAAATATGTGTGGCCAGTATTTATCCTTGTATTTCTTTCTTTATCTATGTTTGCCTTCTGAAATGTTCAATACCTACCCAAACCCATTACTCACTTTGCTATTATTTTTGCACACTTGTTTTCCTGGTTTACCCTGTGTTACTTTATTATGCAGAACAGACATAAGTGTTGGGTTCTCATAATTATTTTTTTCTTTACTTACAGTCAGCTTTACTCAAAGCAAAGTGGATAGTATAGAGTAGATAGTATAGAATTGCACTACTGCAAACAACTTCGAAAAGGTTGTCACTAAGAACTGGGGGCCTTAAGTACAAAGAAAAGGAAATGAAAAGCCACTTTAAGATCTTCTTCAGTGCCTCTCAGACTGGCGTAATCAGGTGCTGGGAGTACAAAGAGGCTTGCTGTGCACAGGATTCTTTTTGCCTTCTCCCACTGCTTCCTCAGAGCCTCCTAGCAGAACTGGGACCCTTTCATCAAGTGTTTTAGTTGGCAGCTGCGAGGAGCCAAGATTTTACAATGTTCTTACTTGCTCACTTTGAAAATCTTTCTTATTCTGCTTGGGATTGGTTGTTATCTCTTTGTAGTACATGTGAAGGGTCAGAGCAGTTCAGAGCAAAGGTCTGTCTAGCCACGCATCCTGTCTCCAGCATGCGACAGCAGCACACCTCAGGAAAGAGATAAGTGCAGAGATGGTAGTACTTCCCCACTACCCAATTCACCTTCAGAAATCTGTGGCTCAAAGACTTCCTGAAACAGGTGGTGGATTCATATTTAGCAACCCTTCATAGATTTTTCTTCCCTGAATCACTCAGTGGTTTATTGAATACTTTTTACATTTTCAGCTTCCACAAAATCCACGTTCTTAAGAATGTGTTGTGTGGAGAAAAGCCTTGGTATCAGGAATTTGAAATTACATTCAAGGGACTGTAGCTTAAAATCAGAACACCTTAAGCTTGCTTAGCTGCATTACATTCCCTTCTTGTTTCTGACTCAGAATGTCACTGTTTCTCAGCCTCATCCAATGTCTTGTGAAAGTTCAGCATAGTCCTGAGCAGGAACCTAAGCTTCAGGAGACAGCTCCATCTCTCTTATCATGACTTCCAACAAAATCTGCAGTCTTTACAAAAAGAAAGCCTAAAAGATGGCATGTCTTTTTTCCAGAAGTGAACCAACAGAGAAGTCATAGAGTGTCAGGTTCCTGTATTTCTGTAACTTAAAACATATTAAAGCACCTTGAGTAGCAAAGAGGAAAAGATTGCTTTTGCTTTTGAACCAAGCATCCATGACATGTGGGTGTCTCTGAAGCAGTTACATGCAACTTTAAGCTGTTACATATAATATTTCGGGATAATGGGACTCATCCCAAAACTGCTTAGTATTTTTTATGTGGCAGGCATTTGACACTTGTACAGACTAGCTCCTCTGGGACCTCTGGGTCATTTAGCCATCTCAACAGCAAAGACTCCCTAAAATTGACAGTTACACAGTGAACATTATGTAAATGGTTATGAATTCTTTGATATTGCTTATTTATATTTATTAACAATTTATTAGTCCTAGTATCATCCATTGTAGATTAGGGTCTGCCATAGAGATACATACAAACCCATTTTGGTTTGCTGTCAAGGTCTCTAACAGGGGGAATAGCTATCCCCTGTGCTCCACCAATGTACAGCAGCACAGAAAGCTAGCACACTGTTGTGCCACCACTACCATGCATCACATTTCCTCTGACCACTCATCTGCTTTCTGGAGACTCCAGCAGAGACTCTCCTGCAGTCCATGGCAGGATCTGGGTCCTCTGAGGCAGAGAAGAGACATTTGCTCCTGGGCATGGCCAGGCAGTTTTCAGAGGCTGTGATGGGCAACACAGTAACATTCATGAAGTCAAGGTGCCCACAGATTCACTATGGTATCGCTTCTAGCATTAAAGAAACCGCGCTGTTTCCAATCACAGCCCGGTTTCATCTTCAACTCCATTTGCAATAGCATCAGCTCTGTAACATTGGAATTCCCACAGTAGAGTCCTAAAAAGCGTTGTCTGCTTCCCCTTAAAATTAGACACCCTATTTCTTCCCAGCTATCAATTCTTTCACCCACGACGCTGCTGCCAGTTTTACTGGCAATCCGGACTTTTAAAAATACCTATCTTTCTGGCCTTAGTGCAGCCACACCGAAGTTTGATTGATGTCTTTGCAAAAATCTCTCCTGCAAAGGTCTTCAGAACCTGCACTCTCACTATGATGTTTGTGTTTTTCCTCTTTCTAGGGATAATTTATATGCTGCTGAATCATAAGTGAGCAAAGATGAGTAAGTGGTGCATGCCAGTCTCTCTTCTTAGCCTTCTCAGTTACTTACAAGGCAGGGATGGGCAGGAGTCATTAAAAAGAGGAAGAATTTCTCTCTGAAACCTCAAACCAATCCTCTTTATTTATGGATAGTTTTGAAAAACAGCTTGCCTTATTTATCATGGTGGGCAAATATCATGGAAAAAGCCGTAACCATAAAACATATCTCAGTGCATAGCAGAACATGTCTTTCAAGCGGAATGGATGAGATTGAACCTCAAAGCTCTCATTAATGCAATCAGAAGCTTGATGCCTAATTCTCCATGATTATGCTAAAAAATTCTGGAAAAAAAAAATCTCATTTCAGAAAGCCAGTTGTGGCTGCTAACAGATAAACATGCACTTTCCTGTCATCATTTGCCAAATTGAAGCTCTTAAATCAGGGAAGGAATAGTCAAGGACATCATAAACCTTTCCAAGCCTGCTTACATAACAAACAAAGCCTTTATTCCAAGTAAGAAGAATTGCATGTTCAACCATAATATAATAACCTTAACCTTGCCCTGTAGCTTGTTATTTTAATGTAGATTTTATTATCCAATATTACCAGTTAATTATTGTTACCTGAGGGCCTTTGTTAAAGAGGCAATCCTGCTTGCTAATACATCTATTTCCTCAAAATATTTGCGGGTGCAAGGTTTGAAGTTTCTCTTCTTCCAGAATAATGCTGCAAGCACCCTGCGGGGGCCAGATCCAGCACTTCCCCAAGGCACTGGCAAAGGAGCTGCTGACAGCATTGCAGAGCTCAGTGTTGGGTGCCATGTCTTTGGCAAACACAGCATGCTTGTTAATTTTTTAGGACATTTACAGGTTGAAAGTTTCGATGCTTTCAGTGAGTTGCTTTCCTTATTTTTTCTTTTCTTTTCTTCTCCTGCAAAAGCAAGAAAAGCCAAACTAAATATTTAACACCAGCCCGTGGCCATATCTCATGCGGCAGGATGATGGGCTGCTCTTGCACCATGTGTACCATGCTGGGACTGGGAGCAGCTGCCTCACTGGTGGGACAAGAACTCTGCTTGGTGGTGCATGGCATCTCCTACAGGTGCTTGCCAGTGCAAATTGATGTGCTCAGCCCAATTTTCTTCTCAGAGCTCTCTGCTGACTGTGGCTCATCAACAGCCCTTGCACCCATAAATATCCGGTAACTGTGTTCTCTACACGCCTGCTTCTCTGGTGCCTGTCCTCTTCTCCTGCTCGGTATGCCATTGACTTTTAGAAAAGTGTCTTCTGCAAAGCCTTCCTCCTGTCCTTGTTTATAGTGGGAGGTGATTTGTTTCTAAAGCAATTCCCATTTCTCTACGCCTTTGAGGGTCTGCTACTTCTGCTTAGTTTCAGTAGATCTGCTGCTCCTTATTACCCGCTCCAGTGCAATCAGAGAGAACCTTTTAAAATTTCATTCCCACCCCCTTCCCCTGAGGCAGAGAAATCATTTAGGCCTGCAGCAATATTAAAGTTCATCTGTCACTCCCTTTCCACTCTTATCAATGACCGCACTCCCTCTGGGCTCTGTTTGTTTGCCAAGGACATATTTAGGGAGTCTGTTATTTATCTTTTCTTCTTTTGCAGGTTTAGCTCCATTTTAGCATTGGATTTCCTTGTCATGCAGCCATTCAGCTGTTGACTTTCTCCATCTCCATCCTCCTGCTCAGGAAGGTCCCAAGGACAGGGGGAGGGGGGTGGGTGGGTGTGCACAGAAAAGCCTGTGTGGGGTCAGAGCTCAGACCAATCCATGTCTTTCCATCAGCTTTGCAGGGCTTTGGCCACAGACCCGGTATGTCTCGACTGGCATGCCTGGAGACCTTCCCCTGCAGAGGAACCTCTTCACTCTCCTTCCTGACATGGCTTCAGACAGGAGGGGGAAGTGCTTCCCTCTGATTACCTAAATTTCCATACCCCATTCCATTAATTTGAAAAATTTTTGCCACCTGTCAAAAACAGGAAATTGGATTTGACCTAGATTATGATCTCTAAAAATAATTATTGGTCGTGAGCACTCCCATCTCTTTGTAATCTGAGTATTCATTATCATCTTGATTAATTCTGATGACAGGATGGCATAGGATACCCGGGAGACATAAGACTTCCTCATTTATCTACTTCTTAGGTTAAGTGTGAATACCTTCAGATAAGAAAAAATGTATAGTACTTGCCCTGCTGCCATCAAACACTTTCACGCTTAATATAATCTTTCAGCAAAGTGATGCTATTGAAGCAAACCCTATGCCTTTGTATAGACATGAAATGATTTATTTGCTTTAGTAAATAGAGAGATTACACTTAGATGTGTAAACTATGATGTTAAAAAGCGAAGTAAATTAAAAAATAAAATACATTTTAAGAGATACAGAAAACCAGATTGTTTCCATTCTTCCCAGCTACAGACTGTGTTCCAGATATTTGTCTGCAAACTGGTGGTATCCCCATTTTACTAACAACATTTAAATGTAGCCCTTACACACAACTCAAATAACACATCTTAATTTATTAAAGAAACAGCAGAGTATCCAGGACTTGTCTCTAGGTAGGTAAATAAAGATGAAACAATCTTTGAAGACCTAGTATCTACACATAATTCTTGGTTTTATATTATTATATTATACCTTCAGTAGGGATTTGAAAGGGTTATCTTCACCTGCTAGAGCCTGGCAGAGTTCTAGTCATGTGATTTCTTTAGAAAGGTCATTTATATATTTGTCTTTAAAAAAATCAGATTTATGCTATTGATTGCTAGATTGCAAAGGAGTAAATAGAATTCCCCTGTCATTTCAACCTTTTCTTCTCATCCCCTCTTCCTTTCATTATAGATATTTCCAATACCTGTGAAAGCTTCCAACTGATCTCAGGGCTCTCTATTCCCCTTTGCCCTTTCCTGGCATTTCTGGAAGCAGCAGGTTGCAGGCAGGAGTCGCTGGGCTGGGGGCTGATCTCTCTGCATGTGGTGTGAATCTGAGGCTAAGCCCCCTCGGCTTTCCTTATGTTCATGCAGATTTAAGGGAAAAATTGCGATCCTCAGTAGTGACAAAACATCTGCCCCAACCATGTTGTGACAGTAGCACAGAAACTTCTGTAATCCTTTGGGCACAGCCAAGCATTCGTCCCCCCTCCTCTACTTCCAGCTGTTTTGTGAAAGCCTGGTGTTCTCCCCGACCTTGGGTTTGAGGTACCGATGTGCCCAGTATCTCCATACATCAGCTGGCATCCAGACCACTGGCAGATCAGGTAGGGGAGAAATATTCAACCCTCTGCCTCCAAGACAAGTCTCAGTTCTCCCACTTGTCGCTGACAAAATTACTCAATGTTACTGATGATCCAGGACTTGGCCAAGATTACCCTGTTCTTTTTGCATTCTTTGTCTTCATCGTTTCATGCCAAAGGCTCCAGATGGTGTCTTTACCATTGTGTATTGCATCTATTCTGTGAGCAGAGCCCAGGGTCGCCTGAGTCCATACAAACACCAATCCTCACTGTCTAATTAAGAGGACCTGCAGCTATTCCTTGTCCTTTATATCCAGAACAGTGACTTAGCAAATGAGAGCGTAATTATCATGATATTTACATCACATCCCATTATGAAGCCCATCGACCACATTTGCACATTCATAGCACTGCTGCTTTCTGTAGTTCATCCTTTGTAACTGCAAAATGTATCTCACAGCATTATACGGTAAGATGAGCATGGTGGCAAGAAAAAAAGGACCAACATGCACACAGAGCCATTATTTGGCATTTATGGGCAGAGCCAGAGCTGATATAAATCAGCACAGCTCTATTGAAGTCAATGGAATGACAATCTACATAAGCCACAAACCCAACCCACTACATTCGCTTACACGCATTAGGATCATGTTTTGCGTCGCTCATGGGGATTCTCATACATTTAATCTGTCTCTGTAAGCTCGGTATTTCTCTGGAGAGCTCAGCCCTTCTCTCCTCAGCTGCTCTGATTGCCTTCTTGGCTACCTGGGGCTTCTCCAGGCTCCTACTTAGGTATCTGTGGTCTCCCATACCTGCATTCTCCTGTTTCCCTTTTTGTTGTCTGTAATGTCTGCTTGCTTACCATTTGCACCTCTCTCATTAAAAATTGGGCCTTAATAGAAAGGAAGAAGCAGGTCTAGGCAAGTAAAATTTTATATTTCTGTGTGCTGCCACATACTAATGCAAAGTTTGCTTGGTGTGGATATAAACAAATTTAAACAGTTTTCCTGTAACCTAGCATAATATAGTTCTTGTAATAGTGAAACAGCATAAGTGGGGTGCAAATTATATTCACGTAGAGGCTGAGATTTATAATTCTGGAGAGACTAAGAATAAAAACATAAATGCACTTTCATTCCAATGTGCCTTTATTCACTTGATTTAAAGCTATAGCAAGCCGAAGTGACCTTAAATCATCCAGGGTTTATACCATTAAAAAGTCACATCTGCAACGTTCATCTTCACGTGTTTTAGTAGCTTTCCAAATAGGCATTCACTGGGGACCATCAGCTTCATGAGAGTGTAAGATTAGGAGTATATAGACTAGAAACCTTCCTTTAAGCATTAAGTCTGAATATTTGAATGCAAAGAAAAAACCTATTTGCTAAATCCTGATTTTATCCTCTAGCCTTCACATTCAACGGCAAACTTCTTTGTTTAGTGCTGAAGCACTTTCTCTCCAGGTGGGAGGGTGGTATCTTCTTGAGCCAAGATCCCTGCTGCTTGCAGATCAGACAGCAGGGGCAGCTCCGTTTAAGAGCCTGGCAGCTGGCACATTTTTCCTTCCCCAGCAGGAACCTGAGGATTTCATGTTTTTTAACGCAATTCGCCAGCTGGGATCATGTCTCCTGATAAGCAATCAGAATGGAAACTGCTCCAAGTCCCCTTCTATCCCCACCCCACTATCTCAGGCTGATAGTTGCACACATAGATCCAATGTCCAATGCCGCAGTGAGGCTGACTTACCCCTTCACACTCATGAACCAAGGAAACTGCTGTGTGCCATTGTAATGCGCTGTTGTGGGCTTTTTTGTACTGATAGCCTCAAGTCCTTCACCAGAACAGCAAGACACGACTCGGCCATCAAGCAAGAATCCTTTGACCTGGACGGTGGATGACGTGGTTTGGTTTGTGAAGGATGCAGACCCTCACGCTTTAGGTCCTCACGTGGAGCTCTTCAGAAAACACGTATGTAGAAGGCTGCTCTTATCAATTCTGGGTAATTTAAGCCAAGTGCATGGCCAGTCCCAAGAGACAGCCTGTACACATCACACACACCCCCTCAGCTGCGTTTGGCTGCTGTAAGCACAAACACAGTGTTTGTGCTTAGCCGGGTTGAAGACAGGGAACTGCAAGGACTTCTGCACTGCTGGAGGGTTTGGGCTGACAGAATGTTCACTTACCACTTGAGAAGGTGGTCAAACGCTGGAACAGGCTTCCTGGGGAGGTGGTTGATGTCCCAAGCCTCCCAGTGTTTGTCATTTGGATAACGCCCCTAATAACACACTTTAAGTTTTGGTCAGCCCTCAAGTGGTCAGGCATTTGGACTAGATGATCATTGCAGGTCCCTTTCAACTGTTCTGTTCTGTTCTAGTCTAGTTTAGTCTACCTTAGTCTAGTTTAGACTAGTCTCATCTAGTCTGTTCAGTTCTGTTCTGTTCTATGGTATTTATTCTTTAATGGGAGGACTCTAACAATGTCTTTAGAAAAACCTCACTATGTGTTCCCAAGCAGATCAGAGTAAATTGTTTCTGTGCCAAGCCCAAGAGAAAGTGCTGAGGATCTGCTCATTTTTCATTGTCAGACTGGCACAAAAAAGCCTCATCTCAATGACAATTTTTTCCCAGGATACCTATGATTCTTCTCTGAAGAGCATTTTTTATGTGTCCCCAGATACTTAGCAGGAGAAACCCCAAACAGCTAAGCTTTTAATCTTTTTCTCCTCAGTATTATGTAACTACATTACCAAATTTAACAGACCTACTGACTCACTGGAGAATATGATAGTTGTTTTTGCTGGGCAATCTCCAGTGGTGGAAATGATATTATCCTTAACTGATAAAGGGGAAGACTGTAAACACTCATCTGATCTGGAGTTTCTTGTTCTGCTACTGTATCTGGAGTTGGTACCAGTGCATCTAATAGCAGCTTCAGCCTCCTCCTCCATCTCTCCTTGATCAATTCAGTCTGGCTATGAAAACTAATTTTACCCTAAAAATTACTTGCTTGTGTTCAGCTGGAGGTCTTAACTTTGGATCGTGAATGCCTTGACCTAGGTCTAAAGAGAAGAGCTCCCCAGCCCTGAGTCCTGAGTAGCACCTGAGGTTACAAAGCAAGCAAAAGGGCTCGACCACCAGGTCCCACTCCTTGGTCATGTGCCAGCAGGGACAGGTAGGAATATGGGGCTGTGGGCAAGAGCTGAGGGAGACAACTGATGGGCTTCCAGCTACACCCTGGATACAGGGTTTCCACATACTGAGAAGAGGAGGTGACTGTGGAGCAAATGAAAATGAAGATGAACAGAGGCCTTGGTTTCTGCTCACTCTAGGCAGGTATCAAAGCCATCTACCATTCTGCTGACAGGCTGGTGGGATGAAAATAACAGAACAGGCAATGCATAGTGGTGCTAGGACCAGATCTGCAAATACAGATCAGATGCCAGCCTACTTTCCCCTCTTTGTGCAAACGAGTCAGACCTGCCTTGTAAGCTGATAGTGAAAACATGGCCTATGTTGGCCATGTGGGTAAGCGGGCAGATAAACAAGCCACTTTCAGATTCAAAGGAACTTGCTTTATCATGAGTTTTTGAGACTATCAGAAGGGGCTGTGCATGAAGAGAAAACTTCATTCAAGGGAGAGAGAATTGACACGATCTGAGGCATATAGGTATATCCCAAAGAAAAGAAACATTTTAAGTTGATCTTGTTAATATGGACAGTGCAAAAGCACCATTTTTGACTAGTTTCCACTTGTAGCAAAGGACAGCACAGCGTGCTTCTGTCTAGCAACAGGGCAGTGACATGCTCCAGGCAGTCATGGACCAACTGCACTTCAGTATGCCGCTATACTACAGCTGCTCTGTGACTAAAGAGATCAAGTTAAATTGCCACTAAAGACTGTCCCTGTCATCCTTTGTTGAACACCCAGCACCCACAGACTCTACTTATCATTGGTTTCCTTGTAAAATACACCATAGGTGTGAGAACCTGGGTAAGAATACCTCACAACTCAATTCAATTATGCCTTTGAGTTATATATGTCCCTGTAATTTTTCAGCCTTCAGATCTCATCTGGATTAGCACGGAGACCCCAGGGGTGAGAGACAAGTGATTAGTCCATTAACCTTAGCCATATCTTCCTGTATGTTCAATCTTTCTATGAAGCAGGTGCATAATTTACTTAGAAGCACTTACTGTCATTGACAAGGCCCAGCTATCACCTGAAATCGTTGCACTGGCAATCAGCTCATCTGAGCTATGACATTGGGAAGGAGAGGGTGGCGGGACTACCTGGAAGAAAAGGCTGGGGAAGGTATCCTGCATGCAGGCAGTGTGCTTTCCCACTGCTATATTAAGCAATTTGGGTGTTGTCCACAGTCTCTCCCAGCACGCAGCCTGCGTTCTCCACTGCTGCAACAGAAGTTGCAGGATGACCTGTCTCTGTCTCTGCTCTTCCCACCAGGAGCAGAAGCTTTTTGCCAAGAGCTCTGTCACAGGCAACTCGCAAGAGAGTCCACCAGAGATCATGAAACTGCCCACTACCTCCCCACTGCTGTTACCTCCTCCCTCGGCAGGGCTGTGTGCCAAGGAGAGCTGAGCCTGTAGCTGATAGATCTTTTGGCCTCATGCAAAGGAGCTGTCAGCCTGGCAGGGACTTCATAGCAGCGCTGCATGAGAGCCCCATGCAGTGCTCTCTCAGCAAGAAAGACTTGGTAGAAAGACTGGGGAAGGGAAATAGAGGAGGAGAAAGAGTTACATGGGGAATTAGCAGGTAGAAAACTCAAGCTGGAAGGGATCGAGCCAATGTTATGGTCTGACAGTTTAATTATGGCCAGTGATTGGCAAATCCATGTATGAAGGAGACAAAAACCTTTAACATAATTAATCCAATTTATTCAAATAGCAACCTGTCTCTGCCAGTGCTAGACATCAGACTTATGAGCATGTATCTTGGCTAGACCTCCATCTTTGAGCATCTGAGCCCTGACCACGGAGCTGCCACTTGCTGCACTCCTGTCACAGGTGATGGCCTTGCCAGGGCAAGTGTCTGTTCGTGACACTGCACAGTACAAAAGAAGGGTGATATATATCCCATCCAGGCTATCGATCCTGAAGCCTTTGATTGTACTCAGAGTTAAGTGCTTAAACACCCATGAAGAAGGGGACTTTCATCTTTCTCATACGTATGCTGTGTCCACCCCCTTGCAGGAAGATGGCAATGATGTCCTGCAATATTCTAACATGCAGTGGGCCAGATCTCAACTCACGTGAAACAAGCTCATCGCACTGGTGGCACTGAATTTTGCCAGCTCCACACCTAGTTCAAGATCTTTTGGGGGAGCTATCGCAGATTTGGTGACCATGCTATAGTATCCTTCTTTTTAAATTATTTTTAAAAGGGCTGACACAGTAATACTGCAGAGAAGTCAAGCCAACAATCTGCTCAGGGACATGGCTAATATGGGATATTTAATTGGATATGAATGCTCCCTCTGGCATACTCTTTTCATGGTGTTTAATTTTGACCCCTACACAGTAATAACAAAAGAAATAATAAAATGCTGAACTCAACATTTAGAAACAGCTGCCTCCGCACCAAACTCTTGACTGTTTTTACCCTATGGCACCACAGGTACAGGAGGCTTTTTCCTTTCTTAAGCAAATATTTATTGCATGTGATACTTACTCTTACTTCTCCGTAGCTTCCTTAAAATAACAGGAAGGAGAGGGGGAAGGTGAAGACAGTTTCTATTATGGATAAAGTGGGGGTTGCAAAATGAAGAGCATTAATTGATTGAGTTAATCAGAAAGTGACCTTAGCTGCTCATCAGCTAAATCACCTACTGAATGGAATAATAATGATCAGGGCAAATGAGGATCCATAGTATTGCTTAATTAGTAAGGTAATGGATCACAGAGGAGAGATCTGACCATCAAAATTGTAGAATACAATCTATGCAGCATTAGGTGTATGTGTGTGCACACATACACAGCTCTAGTGATGTTTTAGCTCTGACCTCCAGGCATGTCAAGTGTGGTGGAGCCTGTGGGGAGGGGTAGTATTTTTTAGCAGATCCACTGAGATAGTCAGGAAAAAACAGACAAGCTCGGGATCCAAGGAAGGACAGTGTAGCTGAAAGCTTCTGTGTTTTACAGTCCATGGTAAAACATCTGTTTTCTCTGTGCACCTGTGCTACTTTGTGCTCAGTACAGCACTTTGTAATTTCAAATGGTTTTCAAGCCATCTGAGCTCTGGGATAAACAGTTGAACTTGGTGGCAATTTCCTCCACTTCCATGAGGTTTAAATTGAATGTGAACAAATTTTATTAATAAATCCAATTAAATAAGCAAGTAATTACTGTCTTCAATTTAAGAAAAGGAAGCATATATATATATCACTGGATATAAGTATACTGGAGACAGGTGAAACATGCAGATAGCCAGGAACAAAGCTGGAACTGAGATTCAGAGGTGAGCTATTAGCAGTTCATGAGGCCATATCTCTCTGTCTCTCCATCACTCACTCTTTTCTCTCAAGGCTGACTGGCTTTTCCCAGAATTGGGCTTAAAGCAACCCTGATTTTTAAAAAATCTTCATGTTTTAATTGCAAAATAATGGAAAACCTAGAAAATCCTTATACTTCCTTGAAGAATAAAAAGTAACACTTGCTTAAACCCTCTGTTAGAGCTTAATTCTGTCATACCTAGGATTTCAATTTTTTAAATGAAATTTCAAAATGTATGACATTCCAGCTAGCTCTACTCTAAAACACATGCTGTTTCTGATTCACCTTGTTTAATGTGTCAGGACACAGCACTGGAAGGGGGTTAACATATTCTGATTCTCTTTGTCTCTTTTGAAACCAGGAGATTGATGGCAATGCTTTGTTGCTGCTGAAAAGTGACATGATCATGAAATACCTGGGGCTGAAACTGGGACCTGCGCTGAAACTGTGTTACCACATTGATAAGCTCAAGCAAGCCAAGTTCTAACAATTTCTTGAACAACAACAGAACATGACCTAAATCTAGATGGAAAACTAAAGGTAACATGTTGCCTTACAGAAATGCATTAATTTGCAAATTACTTTTCCTTCTTTTTTAACAATGACTTTGTCTTTTTTAACATTTGTGCATCGTCACCTTTTTTTAATCCAATGGGGTGTTTTGGGATGCTTTGTGTTAATAATTTGCCAAAAAGTATATAATTACAATAATTATTTTGTATCATTAATATTATTATGATTATAGTAAGTCCTATTTTTGTAATCAAAAGTGGAAAATCAAAACCAAACATGGCTACGGCATATACTGAGGACTGCTGGAAGACTAACCAAGGGTCCCTCACTTGCCATGGGTCCATCTCGGAGGAGTAACCGCTGACCTGCATCAGCTGGGCTCCAGCTCAACCACCAATGCCCAAGGGCTGGGAAAGGGCAGCGTTTGTTCACTTACTGTCTCATGGGAACTTCCCCATGTCTTGCACTATCTGGAAAACTTGAATTCCTCTACTTAAAAAAAAAAAACAAAACCAACAAACAAAAACCAAACAAACCCAAAAAGAAAAAAAAAAGTTAAAAAAAGAAAAAGGAAGAAAATAAAATAGAGGAGAAAAGAGGGGATTTGTTGCTAAAGTACTTTTTCCCACTAGAGGGAGCAGCTCTAATAGACTTGAGGCTGGCGCTCTGATACCATGGTGCTTTCTGTCTGATGAGCTTTGACCATCCCGACTCTGCTATCGAGCACATCCGTAAATACCAACAAGGAATCGCAGGCTCCCAGCAGGATAATCCCGTCACCGCTTACAGATAATTAATTCAAGGAAAACCCAAATGCAGAGAGTGTTTCTGACAGGATGTTTCCCATTACACTGGAGAGGGGGTGGATGGCTCCCACGGTGTCTGGCACACTCAGCTGTCGGCTCCCTTCCCCGAGCAGTTCCTCTCTGGCGTACAGTTTGTGGCACTCTAAGAAAAGGCAGAGTTTCTGGGTTTGGTTCTGTTTGCATTTTAAAAAGTGAGGGAGCCGGGTGCATTTCTGGTGAGGAGCAGCAATGCAGGGCACATCTCTGCACTTTGCAGCAACGGTCAGGTCCAGGGTGGATGCTGTAGGGTTGGTTTCCGATTTCACTGTGGCTTTCAGCATGCAGCAGATGTGCCAGGCTTTCCCTCCCAAATGGATCAAAAATAATGGTCTGACCCAAATCTTAAAGGTACTCATTGATATCCCATGTAGCCAAGGGGAAGAAGACACGTCTTAGGCTGAGGAAGTAATCAGTGGCATAGGCATGCCTCATTTTATCCTTCCAGAGGAGGACTACAAAGGGACACATCCATACAGTTTAAAACCTTAGTGTGTGACAAGGAGAGGTAGCAAGTATCTGCAAGACATGCAGGTTATTTTAGAGCTAGCCTCAATAGAATTGAGAAATGGGGTCCTGATAATATGCAGGACGTCATACTGTCTGACCCTGTTTATGTAGAACAGACTGTTGCCAAAAATACCTCATGGAATAAAATTCAACTTGATGCATGTTTCTAGACTAGAACTCCTACAGAAAAGTAACTGTTCAAGGCCTAATCCTGAAAATCCTTCAGATGAGAAACTGTATTCCACAAGACTTTTGCTAAACACTCGGGGACTACTCCCCCAGATTAAAAAAGTTGTCTGCATATGTTTGCAGAATTGGATCTCTACAGGACTGACCAGCTTTCAGCAAATCCTATTGGCACGCTGAAGCACCCCTAATAGGAAGATCTGAACAAGTGTATTAAATGAAAAGTTGTATCCTATCAAGTGATGAAATATACTGAACCATAATTGTGCTGATGCTTGGAACGTAACACCCATCCACATCACTTTCTGTCTGTGGTGTAAAGAATGGAAATCTGTTCAGCTTTTTGTCAGAGGTAGAGGTGTCTTCACATCAACGTCAAACCTGTACAGTACATTTTTCACTCTTACACTTTTTGAAAAAAGGTTTTTATTCCCCACAAAAATCCCCAAAATATGTAAAAATCTTGCTGTATTAGTCATAACACTTGCAGAGAGTCCTCAAACAATCTGTTTCTTCCCTTGTCGCCCCCTCCCCCATAATTTTGAACTCATTTAACTCTCCTTTTTTTAGAAAAGGTCATTTTAATTCCTCCACTTAAAAACCCACCTTACTGTAGCATATCAATAGTCAAATCTGGTTAGACTTTATCAGATGGCTTCAATGCTGGAAAATCCCACTTCGTCAAAATCAAAACTCTTCATAAAAGCATGTCACTTTCTAACGTAAAATTCTATTTAACTGAAACTACAGCTTTTCATAATGTCAAAACATCATTTTGACATTTTGGAAATGGAACATTTTTGTTCCAAGAAGATTTTTGCATTTTATTGTATTTTCCCCGAGAATCTGTAACCTCACATTTTGTTCTGAGAGTGAGGAAAAAACCAACCCAGAACTATGGAGTTTCCTAAGCAAGAATCCTTCCCATTCAGTTCAGAGCCTCACCCCTTCCTTCCACCTCCCCGACTCCGGGCATTACAGCTGAGAGGGCTGATAATATGAATGCTGTATTTATAGACCTCATGGAGGCAATGATGTTCATACATTTAACATGCTGAAATAGTTCCCACGTATGTGTATCTATCCGATGTATGCAGTCAGTGGTGCTATCTCATTCGATATAACACCTGCAGGTACAACAGGACTGTCCAGGCCAGATTTGGACTTGATGATGTTAAAGATATTTTCTAACCTAGTTGATTCTATGATTCTATATTTAATGTTCTGTTTTTTACAGGGGAGGCAGTTAGTGGATTTACTTTACATGTAAGTAATGCTTATACAAAAATTCCTCACTGAATGGTTTTTGTTTTCTTTTTGTTTTTTCCGTGAAAGGCGATTAGGATGCAAACATTACTGCAGGAATATTGCAATTGTAGCTAATTTCTCTTTTTCAGTTCTTGTCAGTGAGGGTAGTTAAGCAGCTCTGCTGTGCTGAGGGCGTCAGGCCATTTCCTCAGAATAAGCACTAAAGAGCCAGAACATGCATGTCAGCTGCTTCTCCATTAGCTGCTGCTTTAGACATTGCTTATACAAATACTTCACTTGCTATTCCATTCGCAGCTCTCTCAGCTCTCTCGCTTCACATTGCAGCCAACCCAGTTGTATTTCTGAACTGTTCCCAGCAGGTGCGTGGATGTGCATACCCTTAAAAGCTATCTATACATGTGCCTCTTTTCTACTCAGCACTCACAGCTAACTCAAAAGGCACTTTGGTTGCTTCAGGCAGATTCAATACTTTGTGAGCATTCACTTAAAAAAAAAGGCAAGTAGGCAAAGTGCAAGGATTTGGGGAGGGCTCTTCCCTTCCATGAGTAACGGTTACAGAGCATCAGGAGCACAGAGGCAGTGGTCCCAGGCAGATCATCTTCTTGAATCTACTGTGGTTGACCAGCTCAGCTTCTATCACAGGCCAGCCACGCCACCTTACACCCACCTGCTGTCATGTCCTCTTCTCTTGCACCAGCAAATGCCTCCTTCCCCAGCCAGACCTGATTGAGTTTCAAGAAATGCCTCTGGGAATGCCTCTATCTCTCCAAGCCCACTGTCTTGCTTGGCAGGCTGAGGAGTGTAGCGGCCTTTGCAGCGTTAGCAGCTTTGCTCCACAAGATTAATGCAGGCAGGCACTCTTGGGACTGGCATGTAAAGCATCACTCTGGGCTGTTATTGTCCTTAAACTGATTGCTGAATTTCTACGGGTTGTCAGCAGTCTTCACGAGTTACACTTCTTTCCTTCTTAAAGAAAGAATGTCTGTGAGAGATTAAGTAGAACATTATCAGCAAAACCAGCAATGATCAGCAAAACAATAAGAAAATGGCTAATGAAGTTTTGGCATGAAAATATGTCTCTGTTGGATCAGTGGCAGAAGCACATTCCATCCTCTGGTTCAACCAGTGCTGCTTGGGCAAGGCAGAACGAAAGGAGAGTGTGGAAGCAAGTGCACAAATTTAGAGAGGGAGCAGCTCCAAAGCCTGGCCCCAAGTCCAGCAGCCACAGATGGCCTTTCCTCCAGCCCTGACACAGCCACTCCGTGGCCCCTTCCTGCCCATGAGGTGCAGCATCCTTCCCTTCCTGGCTGTGCCATTTGGGGGGCTAAGCAAGCTCAGGCAGGAATGTGTCAGCTTTTATGTCCCCACAACATACACTAAACCCATTAGTTAATTAGTTAGTGCCTTTTTTCCTCTCCTCCTGTGTCTCTCTGTCTTTTCCTTTCAATGGCTTCTATTTGGAAAAAGACACCAGGAACCTGTGGGTGACCCCTCCAGCTCACCACATGGAGGAGCACGTCCAGGATCAGACATCCACCAGAACGCAAGTGGTCCTGGCTTGTCACTGGGGAGGGAGGCAAGAATTAAATGCCCCCATCTTATTAATTAAAATTAAATGCTTTATAGGCACTCTCCCTCTCTGAACTGCAGCCTCCCTCCGAGGAGGGAAGGCTTCTCCCAGTCAGGGCTGGTTGCTTGGCTCTTCCCCATGTGGCATGGAGGAAGGCAGAGGAGATGCCCAGAGGAAGTGCCCAAATGGGCTGGTCCAGCAGGGCAGCAGGTATGGTGGGACCAAAACCAGCCACTGCCCTGGTTTGAAACTGGTTTGGCTATAGAGAGGCATTGTGCCCAGGGTTTTGGTGCAGGGGATTTTGCTGTCAGTTGTTCATGGGTCACATCCCAGTGTTTCAGAGTGCACATTCAGTCTGTTGCTGGGCAGATTTTGACTCCAAATCCACCCTCTAGAGCTTGTGTTAGGGGATTTGCTATACTGGCATGGGCTGCTTCCACATCAACAAGCTTGAGGTTGCTAGGGAAATAAGTCATAAAAAGCCTCCCTCCCTTTCCAAGCACTTCTGTATGCAGAACCTTACTGAGGTAGCTCCAGAACAGGACCCATTGCTCCCTGTCACTGGTAATTTGGTCATGTGGAGCCATTTGGGTTTTCCTTCTCTCACCAAGAAATATGGTCCCAAATTCACACACCTTCACCAGAGAGAGCAGGCAAGTTGCTGCACACATTGCCTCTGATGCCTTGTAAGAGTTGCATGCTACTCTCTAATCCATGCTCCCTTCATGGGCAATTGGAAACCGATTCCCTTCAAAATCTAAAATTTCGCTTGAAAAAGAATCACTTTTATTCACTGCCATGAGTTAAATATTATGGAAACATGTCTGCTAACAATTTACTTTGTGTAATTTGCACTAATGCTAATAAGCAACAGCTGCAACACTTCCTGTTGTAAATTCTGTTGTGGTTGCAGTGGTATTATCACATCTGTACTTCACAAATCTGATCGACTCTAGCAGAACTCATTCTGGCCCCAGCTTCGGCAAATCCCTGTGCCTCAGAAGTATGGCTATGCAAACGTGGATTTACAGTCTCTGCTTCCCTTCGCTCCCAGAGCCTCCGCTCCCCACCAGGTGCCTGGAGCTAGAGGGCTGGGTGGGGATGTGGTAGCCTGGAGGTCAGCCCATGCATGCACGGTGTGGTTGGAGAGCACTGCTTTCAACAGAGACATTGCTGACCGGTCAGGTTTATTGCAGTTCAAGCAGACAGGTTTTGGTCAGAGGCTAAGTGCAGGAGAAATGTGATTTATTAAAGAAAAAGAAAGAAATACGATTGTGCAATACATTGCCACCATAAGACTTAAGCTGAAACCCAAGAATCTTTCAACTGTAATCTAAAGAAAAATGTTCCCCTCACTCAAGACGCTAAATAAAGCATGTTAGGCCAAACCCAGGTCCCACTGAGGTCTGCCTATTGAATTCGTAAGTCCGGGGCTTGGCTCATAAACCAGGTCAAGCTTCAGTCACATCCCATAGTAACTAGAGACTAACAAGCTATTTCATCCTCTCTTACAAAGAGCAGAGACAGCCGCCACTGGCCAGCCCGCTCTCCCATGCTCCCAGGATAGCTGCTAGCTTCCTGGTAGAGAGCTCTTCCAGCTGCACCTCTACCTGATCCAGACACCTTCTCCAGTTAGCTTTGTGTTTTAGCTACGAGTTTCATGAAGAGTGGTTTGGGTTTTCCAGCTCGCAGCAAACCAAAGCCCATGCACTGAGGATTTCGGCTGTGCCACTAGTCAGAAACTTGCCCAGATTCAAACATGACTTCACTGGGACATTTCCACATGTTCCCGAGGCAAAGCCCTAGGTGGAATTTAAAAATAAAACTTTTCAAGATTGGTCCCAGTGACCCACAATTTTTGGCTCCTTCAGCACACATGGCACTTCATTATACTTCAAATAGTTGAGTCTCTTGGTAGTGCCATAATTGGACAGGAATAGCTCACAGGACTTCAGAAGAGAATCCATTTCTGACTAGAGAGTCTTGTTCCTCTTGGTCTATGGGTAGCTGCCAGAAAGCAACATCTGAGGCTGGACAGAAGAGTGTGTGAGCATGTATGCTGCTTGGAGAGGCTTGCTTGGCTGCACAGACAGGCTGTGAAATAAGTGAAATAAGAGCAGGGCAGAGCAGCTAGGTAGGATGGGCTCAAAAATGGGCAAGTCCCGAGCTTCATTGGGGTTCTCATGGAGTCTGTGCTATGTCTCCGGGATTGTATTGAACTTCCCCTGTGTAGGAGCAGCATGCCTTTAGCACCCAGAGTTCTCCCTTGGTGTTACACAAAACTGAGATCATGCTGCCCTGTTCTTTTTGAACATGAAATACAGGCAACAGATTTCTTATTGTCAGAGATCTCTAAAGGAGTGATGAATAGAAAAATACTGAAGTCTAAGAGGTACAGGAATGAGGACATTTCATAGTGCAGCAGTTTCACAGCTTTCAGTGTCTTTCAGCTGAAACATTGGAAAAAGAGAGAAAAGGAATTTGGAATTTCAGTGAATCCAAGCCAATGAAAGACCAGTGATCGATTTTATTCCTTGCTCTGATGGTTTCCTGATTTGTAATGTGTTTTATGGCCCTGAGCGTTTGCTGCAGTGGCAGTGTTGTGAATTGATCCACATGTCCAGGTACCACTAGAACCAAATGACTGTCTCTAAAACCTGTCTTCTTCGTGGCTTTTCTGATGTGCTGTAGCATCCACAAAGCTTCTGATCGGCTTGGTAAGAGTAATTTTCTTCTGGAACAAAAGCTTCAGAAAGCAGCTATAGCCATAGCTTTGTAGCAGGTCAACATACACTGTGCTTTTCATTTTATGCTTGTCAGAAACCTAGTAGTAAAATAAAGTCTCTTGCTTACACAGTCTATATGTATTCAAGAAGCCAACCTAACTTCCAGTCTTCCACTGACCTTGCTGTAAATTTAGTAGGGTTACTCTACATTTTTACCAGTGTAAATAAGATCAGTATCTGATCTACTATTTGACAACATTAACAGTTCAAATACAAGCATGATTGGCTGCTGTTGTCAAAACTCAACATCAGTATTTGTGTCACAACGACATGTAGAGATTGTGTCTGGCGCTGTGCAGGCGTACTATGAGACACTTCGCTTGCCCTAGGGAGTTGACAACTTGATAAGCCAAAAGGGACAACCTAAGGAGAAGGGCTTCCTAGAGGCAGACTTCCTTCCCTATTGCAGATAAATGCTGAAAACAGATAAAAATTGATGGCATGAATTTCCCAGAGCCATGCGAAGGGAAAATAGCAGAACACGAAGAAAAATGAAGCAGAACTTCCATGAAGGTGAACTGTATTGCCTCCTTCCCAACACTGTTAAACCTGGTCTTTGAATCAGTCCTTTGAGCCAGGACGTTGAACCCAGACCTCCTGGTCTGCATCTAGTGCTGTACCCACAGGACCATCTGCTCTCACTGTGTTCCAGCCTTTCTCCCTGTGCTGTCCACATCTGACTTACTCCTCGAACTGACAGCCCTTGCCTACATCTTCCTTATGCACCTGGATTATAGCACCCAAATGGGCCTTTAACAGCCAGTTAGTCCTTCACTCTGCCCTCCTTCTTCTCTATCTCAGTCCTCCTCTGCTCTCTAGTCCTTTCCCCTGGAACTTCCCACCTCTTTTCATTCCTATTCCCCCACTATGGGAATAGTACTAGTTCTGGTGTGGCAAAGACTACCATCCGCTGATGTCTTTGAATTAGGTTGTCTATATTTTTTTTGACATACTCTTTATCTCACACAAAAAAACCCTTCCACTGCTTTCAGCATGAAAGGCACTTTCTGAGGATGGTTTTTAACTAGTTGGCTGATGACTATTTCCAATAAAGGTTCAGCACTTTTATGCAGGGTGAATACAGTTTTCCCCTCTACCTTCCATCTTTTCCTACGCTGCATCTTGATATTCAAGCTGCTTAAATGCTTATTGGTTTGAACAGTCCCATTTACACTGCTCACTGTGATGAATCCTTGGCTTCCATTCTGTTGCTTGCTGATGGCTACATGGACCAGGCTGAGTCCTGTGAATGACACACCATTAGGCAGGTGTAAGCATCGATGTGTGCTGAGCACAGAGCCACCAGCACCGCTCCCCCAGACTTGGAGAAGGTCCAGCTTGCTTTCAGCCAGTATCAGAAACCTGATTGGAAAGAAAGGTTGCCCATTGCCAGTGACAAAGACAACAGGAGGTAGGAAAGAGCTAACCAGTTGGGGGAAGAAAAGCAACGTTGGCATAGACAAAATAAGCCGTGAGGTAAGGCCATGCTTGTAAGTGTGAGAAAAACTGCATGGCAACTGGCATTGCAATATTTACAGCATCATCCTTCATACTGAAATACATGCAATAAAGCAGGGCAGATTCACACATGGATACACAAGTGTGAGTTTAGAGTAATGACTGCAGCTTCTGTGGGGCTACTGCATATTTCTACCGGTGGGAATGAGATCAGATTTTGGCTCTGGGTCTCTGTTTCCAAACAGTGTGAAGGATAAGAGCAGAACAGTTTCTATCCAGCTGGAAAGTGGCAACCTTACATCAGGCCACAGAATAGCGCAACTCCTGCTCACACCTTTTTTTTTCTTTCTAATGCTGCTCTGAGCTCTCTTCCAACTCCTCAGCATCAGCTTCCAAGGCCAGTGAAGCATGGACAGGGATTTTTTTGATGTATGTGCAGCTATCAGTTTTTCTATTGCTAACTGGGCTCAAACTGTGTTAGCTTTGATTTTTAATGTTCTGTAATTTGCTAGATAAGCCTCAGTTTCTGCAGCAGCTGTAGGACTGCTTCCATCACATCCTGCAGCTATTTCACAGTCTTGGACTTTTTTATATAACTACAATATACCATTCTTGCCTTCCCTGAGAGGTGAATGACATCTCTTCCCCAGTACTGCACAACCTTAGGAATGTATATTTTGTAAGGGACATCAGATATCAAGTTATTGAATTTTTTTCAAGCAAAACCTGCCAGAGAGAAGAAAAATGAATATACAAACAATTTGATTACAATCAAGAGTTCAAGCTAATACTTTAATTCCATCACTCCCAAATTTTTTACAGCCTATACTACTTACTACTGATAGACACATCTCCACACCTTACATCATTAGAAGAATGCATTTGTGACTGCTCTCATCCAGGTCCCACAGGAATTAACAGGAGCCTGTCAAGCATGAGACATGGGTTTCTCCTCTGTGCCTGCTCTCAAAACATAGAAATCAGCTCACATACAGTAGCTCACCAAGTTTCCTTCACCTGCCTGCATGTATAATAAAAATAGGATGTAAATAATGAGATTTCCTTTTTTAATAAAAATGTGTTGTCATGGTGAGATTCAGGGTTTGAATGATGCTGACTTCTGTCTTAGGTCTTGTGACTCGATATGAGGTGTATATAGGGCTGGTGTATTTTGGAAGTCCTTGGCTCAGACTATCCCACTTGTTCTCACCATTTTGCCTGGTTTTACTCCAGCCAGCTCTGCCACACTGGTGTCACCATGCTCCTACTCTCTTCTTGACGGTAAGAGGCAGTTGTGTTTATTTCACTATCGCTATAACATTGTTAATTCAGGCCCATGGGCTGCAACACAGGTGATGCTGCCTGAGTGCCCCCTTGGAAAGAAAAGACTGTGTCAACTCCCTTCATTGCACCCACCATTGCTTTCCAGGGTGTTCCAATCACATCCTGCTGTGTAAACCTTCCTAGGCTGCTTTTTTTCTGATGCTGATATAAATCTAGACCATTGCCACCAGTGTCAGTGAGATGGTACCAATGTCACACTCACTGGTGAGAGAACAGTCAGGATTTCTGTATCCATCTCTTACACATCTTTGCCTTAGCACTGTTTTGGTTTGCTTTCTTTTGATGAGAGAGGAACAAAAAAGCATCTTACCCTGTGACCACCTCAAGGTCCCAATGCAGCAATGCAGTTCTGTGCCATTTGATGCCAAACCTGCACCTTTGTATCACTGCCATGAGTCTCGAGCTTTGTTTCAAATTGACTGCTCAATGTGCTTTTCTGAATCTAGGTAATTTCTAATTCTGTGAAGCCTGAGTAATTCTTTCACTTAATGTTCATTCTGCTCTCCATTCACTTTCCTTAGCACTGTATTTTAGCATTATTTTAATTTTCTGCAATTGTCAGGAGGTCATACACAATATGGGTTGCTTAGATGCCTACATGGGCTTAGATGCCTACGACTTTTCTTAATGTAAGCCTTCTCCATTTTCAACCAAGAATTCTTACTAAAGATGACATATAGGATATGTTCTTAATTATGCCAGGATTACCATACGATGCTAACAATAATCAGGTACAAGACATCTGCCCCTTAGTTCCACCTATTGGAAAAGCAATGCAAATCCTTTAATACTTTGCCAGTTCTCAGCTATCAAAACCTCCCCTAATAAATCATCTCCAACAGTGAACATTGCATTATATTGAATAGTTTTGTATTCACTTTGCGAATAAGCAAACAAGGGAGAGCTCAGGTAAAATGAATGTGGAACTTACAGTGAGAATAACACGTGAATAAAATGCCTGGAGTCCCAGGAGCAGCACAATTATGACAAACAGCATATTAGTACTGCTCTCACCCTGCCTCGGAGGGTTTTATTGAAGTGATCTGTCTTCAGCTATGGAGGTGTATGCCTTTTTATGTGTACGTACACACAGGTCTGATGTATGTACACAGATATGCGCCTGCCCACCATATGTACACCTCACACATATTCATGCATACAAACAAAATAATAACTGTCAATTTAGCATGTTCTGTGTGGGTGGGTCCAACATATTCATCCTTAATATGTACAGTGTTTGAATGCACATGCAACCATTTAACAAATATAGTGTCAAACTGTGATTCCATTTTTATTTCTCCAGACATTGTTTTTTATCATTTGTAACTTCTTCCTTCCAGTGGATTCTCTGTCACTACTTAGAGGCATGTTTTAATGTATAGCTGTATATTGACTGTTCTGTGTGCTGTATGCTACTGTTTGCATCTTAACTAAGCTGAGTATTACTGGTTTAAATGTTCTTAGTTTTGTACAACAGACTTTTCCTTGGGTTTCACAATTTGATGCAGTATGTTTAAGAATGTAGTATAGAGGGGGACTGGCTGTGATAAAGTAAGGTCCCAAACCTTCAGATTTATGTTTCATAGAAAAAGACAGTACTTTCTTTTACTATTGCAAAATTATTTCTGTATTTTTAATAAAGAATTCCATTTACTTGGTTCTATGTATGTTTTATCTAATAAACTGTATTTTTTAAATAAGGGCCTGGTCTCAGTCTTTACACGCCTGCAGTGTCCATGGATGAACAGAGCATTTTTACCTACCAAATGCCCTGTGGCTAAGCCTCCAGCTCTGCTAATTCCAGAATCGCCCCCTGTCCTGACCACTGCAGAGCTAACCTCACATTTTTATTCAAATTTCTCTGCTATGCAAATAAGAGATGGATACTGAGGTGTCAGCCTGTTGATAAATCCCTACTGCAATACATTAGCATCCACGCTCATTTGCAGGGCAAGCAGTTTCTTTGGCTCTCCACTGAATTAAGGCTAGGGTGTCAATTTGAAGTAAGGGTACAACGCACAGGCAGAGTCCTAATCCCTCAGGCTGCATCTGCATGGGCAGACCCTGCTCTCATTTATGCTGATGTAAATCTGAAGTGGCTTAGCTGAAGTCATTACTGTTATTCTGGATTTACACTGGGGAGAAAACAAGAGCAAAATTTGTCCCAAGACCATAATATTTCAAGGTTGATCTGCCCACGTTACACACTGGCAGCTAGTGGAATACTCTAGCAATGTCTCAATAAAAAGCCTGAAAAAGAGCCAAAAAATCTCAGCTCAACTACCACTAAAAAGTTCCCCTAGAAAATAAGAAATGCTTTGCCCATTATGTAGAGTCAGCTCTAGCCATCCAAGAAATACATTGCATTGAATGATTCCCCTCTTTTTTTGCCCTTTAATTACACTTTCCTCTATGATGCTATCAACATTACAGCATGATGAAGTTTCCCTTGAAGTCAATTTGCTATCCACGTCAGTGAAAGAGAGAATAGGCCCCTGGATAATAGTCTTTGGGTCCTATCTTCTTATTGGTCTCTGTAATTGGATAGAAATCAGCTGCAAAATCTAATGTTACAGAATAGGTAGATGAACATATCCCAGGGATTCTACTAAAGAAAAGTGGGTTCAGGTCATCCCTTGATTTCATTGATTCTGGCCCCTCTTTCTGAATTCTCAAATTAAGGTAGACTTAAAAAAAATGTTTTAAAGTTGTTTCTTTTTACACTATTCCTTCCCACACTAAAACCAAAAAGGAAGGCTTGTGAGATACGTAGCCTTCCCACTGTGGTTCATCCCTGGCTGTGGCTTGCCACTTGCACCTTCATTCAAGGGACAGGAGAAAGAGCAGGAAAGTACATATCCTGGTGCTGAGTGGCCAAAGGCCTTGGCAGAACCGTCAGGAAGCACTGGGCCAAAGCCTGCAGATAACCTCAGGGTCCTCCCCCCGGCACGGGTGCTCGCATTCCTGGTGGATCACTGCATTAGGACCCAGTTCATACAACAAGCCTGACCACAGTCATATACCTCCCTCATGCCACTAAACAATCAACAGCAGCCTCTTGGGTCTTCTGGCTAGGAGAAATTTGCCTTTATTTAACCAGACAGTTCTTTTATCTCCAGACTTTAAAGCCAGAAAGAATATACTTAGAAGCTGTCTGAAGTCATTTAGAGCCTGGTTTTTGAGGTGAAGCAATTTAACTTCGTTGTTGGTTTATCCATCTACAAAGCTCTCCATTGCCTCAGTTTGGAGCTCAGACACTGTCTGTAATAAATACTGGGGGGAAGAGGAAAGCTCCTTCCTTTGATTATAAAAAGAGTATAGAGTAGAGTGGACTTCAGGAAACCAGCATTGATCTTGAAGATCACTGAATAACATGCACCACGCAGCAGTTTCATTTACTATTCCGTCTAAAGATCCCAGTTGTGGCTCACGCCCCAGCTCCATGAGGAATCACACAAGGAAATAAGACATCAGCATTCCTGCCTTGCACAGCTCACAGATCAGGATTTAGATCGCGGGCAGTGGATGAGTATATGTGTGTATAAAAAAATATACATGCAGAGAGAGAAATAAAGAAACACCATTTGCCAAAACTGGTAGTGCAAAGCAAAGGAAAGATCTGGATGCACTTTATAGTTGTTATGTAAATATAGCAGGCTCTTTTCTTCCCCTAATTACCTGGTGGGATGGCAGTAGTGGCCTGATGTCTTTCCCCATAGAAGAACTCACCCCATATAACACCAGCCAGTCACTGGCTCATACAGCTAGCTGTCTGCCTCTCATACGTCTGTCAGTAACCTGTGGTCCAAGAGCTGGGATATGGCAGGTGATGAAGTTTGTATGCGGCCTTCTGCATAGACTGTTTATCTGGTATTACCAGACAAAAGGGGAATGTAATATGCCAGGGGTGTTTCAGCCTTTTCAGATCTCTGCAAGAAAGCCTGCCCTCCTTTGCCATGGTTATTTGCACTGAACACACCTGGGAAGAAGGATTTTCATTTGGCTGCATTTTGAGGAAAAATTCCAGTTACAAATTATGTCCAGGCAAATGAGTCATTACGCTGGAAGAAGCTATTGGGACATAGGATTTGCTTCCCATGCCCTTGACTCAGTCTGCACATCCAGGAGAAGGATCAGAGAGCTCCAGCTTACTAGAGATTTACTCTGGAGGGAACAAGGTGCACATTTCCAACCCTGTAATAATTCCAAGATCTGTCTGTGGGAGAGCTCTTGGTGGGGTGAAACCAACCTCCGTTCATGCCCTGGCAATGAGACTTGTTCTAATGAGCAGGTCTATCTGCCAATGCCATCTTGATTGCACGCACACCACCAATGGCTGAGCAGACATTCCTTCCCAGCTGTGTGTAGACCACTGTGACATCTGGCATAGAAGCTAAAAGGAAGAACATATGCATCCCTTGTAGACTTGCTCAGTGCCCTGTTGGTACCTAGAAAGCATGAAGGAGAAAGATGCATCCTAAGCAATGCTGAAGGGCTGAGTCTGAGGGACAGGGTGGTAGGAGAAGGGACAAAAGCCTCAACATAAATGAGAGACTGGGAGCTGCTGAAAGGCTAATGGTATTGCTTGAGACTGGGAGAAAATAGGAAAGACAGGAATTGTAAGCAAAAAGGGAAAACACTGAAACAAAACAAAACAAGCAAAAAAAGAGGATAAAATATGGGACAAGCAGGTGAAGGAACTATGAAGGAGAGGGGAGACCGTGATGGTCTGTGGGTGGACATGGTCCTGAAGCTAGGAGCTAGGGTAACGCACATTCTCTGAATCTGGCAATGAACAAACACAGACCTGGATTCCCTGCAGGGACCTGAAGCATGAGTGAAGAGCAGCGAGCTGCAGCTACCACAGCAGTGTAGGCTCACCCTGCCAGCACTGCAGAAGTAGCTGCAGCAGAGAGTGAAGGCCTGCTACCCTGCAAACACATGCTTCCCGGGAGCACAGGTAACCCCCAGGCACTGTGGTGCCTCCAGCCCCACTGCTCTCCCCGGCATCCCTCCCACCCCTACTCAGACCCCAGGCTTTTCCTCCCCACTGCTGATTTTTCAATTTCTCTTTCACATTGATTTTTACCCCTCCAGCTTTCCAAACCGACGGGAGCTCTTTGTTCAAAAATAAGCCATCTTTTGAAATAGTGTTACTTCTCTCCTTGAACTTTTCCCTGTGAATGACTTGACATTAAGCTGATAGTTGCTCTTAACCAATTGTTAACCTATTAGTTGAGACCATAAAAATTACTGAAAGGTGAAGGCTAAAGCTGTTTAAATGAGAAATATTTCCACAGAACTCCCCCGAGATGAAATAAAAAAGCTCCTGCCGACAGAGCGGCTGCCACTTTCAGACTAACGGGTTTGAAGATGATGTTTTGCTAACAGCAGTTAATCAGTAAATTCCCATTACTAATAAGGCCATCACTCTTGGCTGAAGCTGCAAATTACATGTTATGTTTCTCAGTGCTGAAGATAAAGTGTTCTTTAAATTTTGCATCTGCAAATGTAATGTTTAGCACAAAACACCATCAGGAAAAACAAGAGGAAAATTGAAAAAGTGTCACATACATTCAGCATCAATTTGCTTCTCTGTCACTAAAATTACATATCTTTTTCGTTCCACTATTTATTACCACCTTGAAATTCATATTTAGGAGGCGAATGGAAAACTAGAGGGCTGAGTTTTATCTCAGGCACGCTGCTACTGCTGCATGAGAAGCATCCTGAAGTCAGCCATAACTTGATGTAAGTGAAATCAGAACATGGCCCAGTGACTTAGGACAAAATTAAAAAGGAAACAACCCCAAAAGTTTCATTATAATGTTGCATCTTGATTGTCAGTCAGATCTTTTGCTCGCTTACAGCATTGCAAATCTGGCTTCCTTCCACTGACGCAATCATCATTCCAGATTTCAACTCTCTTACTAGAAAGTAGGATTTTTGCCATCAGTGTCCAAAGAAGAGAATAAAAATGTGTTTTATTATGGTTAGAAAGCTGGAGGCATTCCTTGATTACCACTCCATTTTGTACCACTTTCCTTGCCCCAGACACAACCAAGTTCAGAATCTGGCCAGTTGCTTGGAAATGGAAGATGAAAAGCACCAAAAGCTAACAGAGCTTTTTTCCAGTATGAAATGTTCTTTATCTACATTTCCAGAGTGAGCTATACAAAAGTAGACTGCTTTAAGCAAAGCTCCTCCCTCTACTGCCAAATTATTTTTGCAGAGACACAGCAGCCTCACTTCTGCTGTCCACTTCATATGAAAATGTCTACACACCTGGCACCCTCCCATGACCTTCAGCAGCATCTCCAGATTTACTCGGCTGCTGGTGAGAGCAGGATTTTGCCCTGTGTTCTTAAATCTGCACAGAAACAGGTGTGCACATCTGGGCAGAGACATACCAGCTGTGCAGCAGCAACCATGGGTACCACTTAATGCTGGTGGATGTTGGTTTGACTGCAGAGCATGTTGTTCAGCCTCCATGCTAGGGTGGGTGCAGGAACACAGCCCTTGGTATTGGTGATGATGGGGATGTTTCCCTGCTTCTTCTCTTGGTGCTGCTAAGGTTGTGCTTGGGACTGAAAAGCCATTTTTTTCCCAATGCTTTCTGGAGCATACACAGAGCCATGGTCCCCTGGGGAAGGGGAGATGCTGTAATGGTGTGCAGGCAGCAGACAGGAAATAGTGTGCTTTGGTCCAAGGGAAGGCTATTCCCTCACAGGGAAAAAGCTGAAAGACAACAGTTGTTTTGAAGGAAAAGTGTATGTGGCCCAAGAGAACACAAAATATGTTGTGCTCTCCATGGTATGCTCACTGCAGCGAGCAGTGCCTGTCAGAAGTCAAGAAGGGCTCAGGGCCAAAAGGGTCAGAGCCTGATACCAAAGTGCCTTTTGAATCCCCAGCACTGTGTTTTCTTGGCACTGAAAAACTCGCCTGTGAATTTCTCAGTCAAGATGATGCCGGCTGGTGATGTCTGGTGTTTTCTTCTTCAGTTTCCTCTCTGTTAGCACATCTTCTGCTTTCCCTGGTATGTCTTAGAGCTATGTACAGTTTCCTGTTGGGTGTAACTCTGTATTTTTTGGCTGTGCTCTACTTTCTACATTCTCTGCACTTATTTTCCCACTTTTGCTTGCACCTCTGTAACCTTCCTTTACTGAGCCACTAACCTTGTATTAGTCATTGCTTCCCTCTCCCTTTCTCTCCCCACTTAAAACAGCTTAGTTCTTCTCTTACAGCTTTGTATTTTCCAGCAGAAAAATCCACTTCCAGGTGGATCCTTCTTTCAGGATCTGTATCTAGGTAACAGGATGTCAGCTGGGAGAGCTCTGCCTCAAACTGGGAAATGTTGACAGGCATGAAATTCAAGTGGCAGGGAGCACATCTAGAAAGCTGGGAACTCATTCTCTGTTGCAGCTGTACAACATGAAAGGCTCTATGTGGCCTCAGAGCAGGCCAGTGACCTCCACTGCACTTCTTAGGTTTTTATTTCCTGTTGCCAAGGAAGGTTGGTGTTCCCTCAGTCATGTTACTTGAGCTTTGCTTCAGTCCAACTACCCGCAAAGGGGAGTTAATAACAATTCTTTTCCTGATGAGCAATTTTACACATTATTTCTCAGGTGTTGTTATCCATCTGAAAGCTGCTAAAAGCTCAAAATTAGGCACAATGAAGTAGTACGAATTGTCTTGTATATAGATCCATATACATATTATACACAAATTTACATATATATGAAAGCCTATCTGTGCCCCACCCCTGAGCAGTGATCACCGCATACAGCATCCCAGAGACAGGAGATGAACCTGGTTTGTATCTGACATCTCTCCTGAGCGCCCTGGAGGTGAATGACAAGGTGTTCAGCTTTCCTGAACTACTGCCTCCATGTGTTGCACTGACAGAGTTTCAGTTAGACACATGCCAGTGAAATTCTTTCCAGCTTGGCTTCCTAAGGAAGGTACAGTGTCTTCCTGTCTATCTCCTTTTGACCTCCTCCCTGCTAGCACTTATGCCAGTTGATGCAACTCAGACAGGTGGCAGATGCTCAGGGATGCTGAGATCCTTCAAGTTTTATCCATGAAGTCCCCATGCTGAGACAACACTCTTTTTTTTTAATGCCACCTCCACCAAAAGGTGACATAAGGATCTCAGCATTCAACAGGGGAGTTCCCTGGAGACTCTTAACAACTTGGTTTTGGGTACGGGCAGCAGTTCCTCAATCTGCACTAGTGTGAGAATCTGTACCTTACTCCTATTTGTAGGATACACAAAATAAGCATCCTTCTGGGTTCTCTCCGCTGCAGGGCCTCATCTGGCGGGGGGTAAGGGGGAGGGTGTTAAGCTTTGTCCAGGGAGATTCAGATTTTAATCACCTCACTGAGGCTGAAAGTTTGTTATGGCTTCTTCCACACCTCAGCAAGTCATCTAGCCACCAACCTGCCAAGTAAAAGACCTGCTACCACGTGACCAGCTTGTCTTTTAGAAGGACTGAGCTCCTCTGAGCTTTTGAACTAACAGGCTTTGGCTTTTAGTTCCAGGATGTTTAGGACTGTAAATCGTGATTGAAATAAAGCACCTCCTTCAGCATACAGAGTTCATCCACCCTGGGAGAGGCGCATAAAATTTAAGATGAGCTCTTGTCTGTAATGTTTCTTATCAATAAGCTTCATGTGATCTCTGCCTTCACACACCACAAATGAGAGGACTTCGGCATCTTGTGCAACAACCAGGAACATAAAGTCAGATCTTACAGTTTTGAGTACTGCTATGAAATAGATGGTTTACAAATCTCCTGAGTAGTTAACAGAGTCAGCTAAGCCCAGCTGAGTCAGGAGAAAGCCCTGATCTGAAAACAACAAAGTCACAGTGGACTGCAGGCATGGGGGAGGCAGGAAGTGCTGAAAGTTTTTCTTTAGTTCTTTTCTTTCCTAAATTTCCATTTTTTGATTTTCCATTTCCACACACAAAGCTGTCTGTCTCCTGTGTCTTAATTATCCAGTCTGAAGTATTTCAACTTGGTAATAGTTTTATTGGCTTGGGTATTTTTGTTGTTTCCACCATCTGCCACCAGCAGGGACTGAGAATGGGTCCTTCACAGCCAAAATCATGTCCTGTTACCACCTGTGTGCAAGAATCATCACCAATAGCCATGGGCAGCAGTGGTCTTCCATCTTCTCCAGAGAAAAACTACCCAAAAGAGGATGCAGACCTCTAAGCCAGTGTGTTATATAAGAATGAAAAACACCCCTCCATTAGAGCAAACAGATTACTCTGGGTTTCCTTTAGTGGTTACTGGCAGTGTTAATGAGATGACTGGTTGTTTCTTTTGCAGAGAACTGTGAAGCGTGGGTTTTCAAATGTGAACTGGTGCATTTTAAGCCAAATGTATAGCTCCATGCACCAGCTGCAGAGACCCAGAACTGCAACCCTTGTTTAGCTCAGAAACAATTTCAAATGAGCAATCTGGGGAAGAGACTCTCCAGTTTAAGGAGTAAACTGAATTAAAAAGCATGATTAATTGCTACAGCTTATTTAGCTTCAGATTTCTCTGCTTTGCACACTTACCAGAGAAATCACAGCACCTATACGTGGTGCTAATAAAAGCTCTATTAACACTAATTGATTTTTACATTGTAAATTTATTACCTGGAGTTTCATGCTACGTGCCCACATAGTTTAACAGTCTACTGTTTAACAGCCCACCTCAGGTTCAGAATGGATACTTGCATTAAAGCTCCGTATCGCAACTTCCAGACCCACCCCAACACAGGGTCCAGCACAACAGAGGTGTCTGATTTCTACCAGACCTATGCTAAGGTGACAAGAACAGTCACTAGGCTGACAGCAAAGGTGCAATGGGGGAAAAGCCCTGCTGGTCACAAGAACCACCCAGGCCCCTGTCAGTGGGTTTGTGAGGAGTTCAGGTTGCAGAGCCCTTGTCAAGCCTGGAGCCATGGACAGAGAGCAGAGGGAGCAGGAGGAGGGAGCTGGAGGCTGAGCAGCACAAGGCAGGCTGCACTGCCTGAAGATGCCCTGAGCTGAAGGGGAAGATACAGCAAAAAGGCCAAGTAAAAATTAGCTGAATCTCCTAATGTAAAAAAATTATTTGGAGATTCATCCAAAATTCATAGTGTCAGTCATTTCTGAGGTTGCAATAGCACTGTTTGCTTTTATTAAATTTTGCTTTCATAAATTACCACCTTTGCCTTGATGCTGCCATCTGAAAAAGATCAGAACCTTAGATTTCCTCTTTTTTTCCTTTGGGATTTTTTTTTTTAATCCAGCTTTCCACAAAACCCTTCACCTCCAGCTAGAGAGGAGGCCTGGAAAATTTCAGCCTTCTAAGTGAAACTTTTGGATAGTCGCAAGCAAGTGAATATAGGGAGATATAACATAATGGAAACACTTTGGCAGCCTTAGCTGTAGCTGTCACCAATGCTCCAGCCTTAACGACAACTTTCCTGAAGTAAGGCTGCAGTAGACTCATTAACCCAAAGCAGGCCTTTCCTGACCTCAACGTGGTTTGCAGGCAGGTTGAGCCCCGCAAGACAGAGAGGGCTCCTTGAGCAGCCATGCTCCATACTGGAAGGGGCTTGCCTGTGTGAATCAGAAGGTTATTTCTGCTCAGGGTTTAATCCCCTTCGCCTGGGGGTGAGAGGCCGTGATGACTTGTCCAGGACAAGAGTTTTCTGCATTCCTGGTTCACAGAAAATCCTGCCTGGTGTTCCCCAAGCACCAGCAGTGCTGCTCTGGACAGCTTCCCTTGGAACTGCTGTCCTGCTGCCTGCCAAGTTTCCACAGAAAGGACACTCAGCCTCACCCGACAGGAGACAGAGATGTTGTGTGCTGAACTGCTGGATTCCCAGCAGGGTCAGAGACCCAGGCAGACAGCCCTCAACTCCTGGCTTGCCTTCCTTCGTGGCGCAGCCCTGTGCCCTGCAAGGTCAAGAGCGCAAGCCTCAGTGCAGCCCCCTAGCCAAGTGCGAAAGAGTGCTTCAAGGCTTCCACCACCACAGCTCTGTTCACAGCAGCCTCAGCCCAGGGAACAGAGCTGCACCATGCCCAGGGCAGCCCTCTCCAGTGCAGGGCCTAGGCTGCAGAGGCTTTTGGGGTACCCTTGGTCCCCAGCAGCTCTGCATTTGCTCTAGATGACCAGCTGGCATTTTGAGAAAGGTTCATGGTTATTATCTCTGCTGTTGGCTGGTTTGCAACATGTAGGACCAAAATGTGCTTCAGATTATACCCCCCTGGCAATCCACACCCACTGTATGGTCTTGAAACTCCACATTGTTCACCCTGGAGACGAGAAGGCTCCGGGGAGACTTTACAGCAGCCTTTCAGTACTTAAAGGTGGCCTACAAGAAAGATGGGGACAAACATATTAGCAGGCCTTGTGGTGGTAGGAGAAGGGGTAATGGTTTTAAGCTGAAAGAGAGTAGATTTAGACTAGATACAAGGAAAAAATTTTTTACGATGACGGTGGTGAAACACTGGAACAGGTTGCCCAGAGAGGTGGTAGATTCCCCATTCCTGGAAACATTCAAGGTCAGGATGTCCCTGCCCATGGAAGGATGTTAGACTAGATGACCTTTAAAGGTCCCTCCAACCCAAACTATTCTATGATTCTACGCTTCTATGATTACTTTCTTATTATGTATCTAATTGTCTTATAATGTACCTAATTTCAAGAGAGGCCTGAGGGCTGATTCTGAAGAGAAATAGCACACTTTCCTCCAGCTGAAGTGGCTAGGAGTTGAAAGACCTCTGTTACCAACATGCTTAAATGATGGTCTTGGCAGCTGCCCCATGAATATGCTGAGTACCCTTCCCTCTCTTGATGTCTTTTCTCTGCCCATGCATTGTATGGGGCCCTGTTGCCAGTTCTCAGGTACCACTGCAGGAGACCCACAGTGTCACAGCTAGAGGGGATGCCATTACAAAGCTGGGGTAGGTAGGCACAGGCCTAAGCTGAATGAGGGCTGAGTGGCCACAACCATAAACTTCTGGTCTCCCCACCATCAGAACATGAAATTTTGTTCCAGCTTTCTGGTACAAAAGGGCTGCAGCACAGGCACAGAGCAATATGTACACACACATCACAGCCTTGGGGCAAACACTGAAGCCAAATTAATAGCAGGCCTGTTTTTTTGACATCAGGTAGCTGGCAGACTACCATCTTGTTACTGGATCCTGTTAATGAAAGACAGAGCAGAAGGAAATACTGTCCTTTCGGCCCTTGGGCACCTGAGCATCACTGAGGTCTGAGGCTGGTTGGCTATATCTTCTTATGTGCATGTACTGCATATTAACTCTATATCCTTGTAACTTTTGCATCTCTATAAACAGATGAGTATTGTTCTATATTGATATACATCGATTTTTTTGTGTCTGTCTATCAGGAGTGAGTCAGACTTGCGGTAACAGTTGCTAATTTCGCTCTGTAAATGCAATTGATTTGGAAGAAAGTAGTAAAAAACAACGATTGTGTGTCCCTCCTCTTCTCCCCTTAAAAGAGTGAGGTTTCTGGCCCCACAGCTAGAGGATTGCCAGATAAACACTTGATTTTGCATCCAAAAAGAAGCATGGAAATGAATGGGGAAAGGATTCCATATCAGCAAATTTACCATTGGCAGAGAAAGTTTCTGTTGTGTTAGAAGCTGTTTGACACAAGGCTTCTGCTGCCTCCCCCGCTTCACTGCTCATTTCTGCCTCCCCCCTCCTGCAAGTCCCTTCCTCCCCCAGGACAAACCAAACAGCAATGGTGATTTTAGCAAAGCTAGTTCAAGCCAGGGCTAAAAGCTTCCAGGAGGGGTTAGGAACAAGCAGCTGGGGCCGCTGGCAGAGGTTAGAGGGAAATGTGAAATAACAATAAAAACCAGTTACCATTTGTAAAAAGCTGACTGGCTACTGTTTCACAACCCTACCTGTGACCAGGATGATACTAATATTAAAACCAGGAACACCAGTGATGGCATGAGCCTGGAAAACATTACATTTAAGCACAAAGGCTCTTCAAGGATCAGTTCACAACATCACTCTGACATACAGCTATCAGACCACTCAGAGTACCTAGGTATATGAAGCAATTGAAAGGACACATGCTGTAATTACAGGGATATACAGATATGCACGTTCCAACCTCAGCTTCAGAGCAATAAATCTTTGCTGGGTAGATAAATCTTCTGTTGGTAAGAAAGGACTCTTGCAATTGGTTCCTGTAAAAGAAACGTGCTCTTACATTAATAAGCTTTAATAGTGAATAGTTCCATTGATTTTGGTGGTGTTCCTTGCAAAAGTGAACACTGTAAGGTGTCTCTGGAAGAAACCTGATGGGGACATTTGTTTTTTTCCAATGTATTTCATGCACATTTGCAGTAAAACTTACTAACTTTCCCAAACGGATGGCTCAGTGTGTTTCTTACTCATTATTAAACCAGTGATCTATAGCAGACAGCACTTTTCTACAGAGCAGTCCTTGATACCTTACTTACCGGCAGGTAAGTAAATGGCAAAAAGTATGATGGTTTTACTACCACAAAAGGGAATAATTGTGCCAGTACCATTCTTTCTCATGTCCTGCATTTACTGCACTGATGTAAAGTGCACAAGGCTCAGAAAATGTCAAAAACTACATATAAGTATCTTCAGGGTTTACCACTGTGTAGTCAAAGGATTGAACTGATCTGGCTTTTACTCATGCAAGTGGTTGCCTTACCCGTGGCAGAGCTGTCTAGAAGCTCCAAGTCCGTTTCAGACTGTGACATCTCTCTGACTGGCACTCAATGGGACCGTCAGAAGAAGATGCAAAGACCACAAATGTATCCAGATGTTTTGCCAGTCACTATCAGCTAACAGCTGGCTTGTGCTCTGGAAAATGTAAGTCTGAATGTTTGTCCCTCTGTAAATGTGTCATCCTTTTAAAAATTCTTCTGCCTCCAAAGTCCTGTGGCAATGGTATCCTCATATGCTAAAACCAAAAACCCTCATACAGATTTTTTAATTCCCTTCCATATTGATAGCAAGGGTAGATAGCAATATTTCACCTACCCCTCCCATGCCATTATTCTTTGCTTCTTTCTTTGCAAAGGATAGATAAATCCTTTGCACGGAAGCCTTTTCACACTTTTTGCTACCCATCCTTGGTACCCATTAATTTCTCTCACAGTTATGTTCAGGTAAGCAACAGCATGGACTTACTATTTCCTAGTATTCCCTTGCTAGTCTATATGTAGGGGATGCCATTCATCTTACCACTGTGCCAACTTTGGCACTAGGATTGCTTTTTCCCACTCTTTAGGCAGTCTGTGGCGTAAGGTGATTAGTCACCAACAGGGTTTATTTAGGCAACACAAATAATTAACTATCAACCAGCTGAATCCTCCAAGTCTAACTCAACTCAGCAAGGTTTAAGTTAAGCTCATGGAGGTTTGGGAAGCTCGGTGGCTTGCAGGATTGACTCTTTTTCCTCTGAAGTACTTTCCCAATTAAGCAGTAGTTCAGGGAAGGCTGTGGGGTTTGGATCATCACAGGTGACAGTCCTTGGGAGTGCTGAAGAAAGGGCCCGAGGGAATAGTCCCCTCTCTCACTCGAGCAATGAGATGACTCCCCTGGAAACCACTCCTTTTAGTGCCCTATTAGTATTCTGACACACCGTTCATCCTATTAAAAATTACCTTGTCACCAGTGCCTTTACTAACTGTCATAAGCATGGATGGGGCATTAACAGGCAATTCATTAGCACTGCTCTGTTTCAGCACTCTGAAGCTATTCACAGCTGCTGAGGAAGGGTTTCTTCTATATGGGATGGAGCCTGCCCTAGACACATCCATGCAGATGCGTGCACCTTTACGTACATAACCTACAGGTCACCACATTATTTTCCCCACATCTCCCCCAGAGCAAGATCAGATGCATTTCTCCCCTTAGTCAGAAAAACGTGGGGAAACCCACAAAGCTAACAGGACTTTCAAGGACATAGGCAGGACAGGAGATCAGGGTGAGATCTGGAAAGCTGAGATTTGGAGAAGTGGATCAAAGAAACATCATCACTGCTCTTCACCCCAAATCTTTCTTGTATTTCTAAGGGATTCCTGGAGAAAAAAGGTGCAGAAAAGTGTTCCATTTCACTTATTGGGAATCCCATTTCATGAATTAACTTCCCCCCCAACCCCTCACCCCCCAAGATAATGGCTGTTGGTATTTAGTTAATTAATTTTAATGAGGTGAATTAAAAGTAAAATTAATTAGATGTAATAAAGTCAATTTCATGTCTGATATTTAAAGCAGGTGTACAGCTAAAGATGCAGAAACTTTACAGCAGTTTTTAAAGTCCAGGGAAGTACGTAGGCACTACTGTTTAAAGATCTACACTCCCTTTGTGAATTTATTACAGCTGTGGTAATGGTAATAACTATTTTTTGCTGTTCACATTTGAAACAATATCTCTTTGGACATGAATACATACTCATTATGAGTCTATTTTACCTTTCAAGTTGCTTTCTATGTCCAATTTAGGCTGATTCTTATCCTAAAGTGAAATGTCTTCTATTCATTTCTCTCTTTAAGGTTGTGCTGCGTTGCACACCCTACCTGACTCACGCCATGAAACAAGGAGGCTTATTTATCTGTCGTCTTTGGTTTTGGTTTTGTTTCTATGGAATATAATCTGTAGGAAATCTGCACATGCCTTTTATTTGAGAAAAGGAAACTTCTTTATTCTTTGTGCATAAATACCTTAGCGAACAGAGTATAAAAGCAGCTACGTAGAAGTGTGATCCAGAGTCAATTGAAACTTCTGGAAATCTTGCTGTTAACTGCAATGGGGCCTCTTCTGCCAAAACCACCATCTCGGCTCTCTAGCTGTAGCAGACCATACACAGAGGAAGCAGCCTTCACTCTCTGCTCTACAAGCATAACACAAAACGAAAAGCATGGAGAGATCATCTTGACGTTATGTGGGATTAATAGAGCTAATCCAAGAAATCATCACATGCAAAGGACTCTTTGAACGAGATAAATTCTTAGATTAGGATAATTTCCTTGAAGATGTGCTTTGCTTTACCTTCCAGTGTCTCCACTTCTAGGTGCAGACAAAGCATTTTCTGAGGCATCATTTAGCTGTTCACAGTCCTGCAAAGGGGCAGCCACAAGTTTACTCATAGTAAATGTCCATCTACAATGAACTCCAGAGTTCATAATGAAGAACAGTTGAGAAATCAGTTTCCTGCTCTTTACCTAGGGAATGAGGAACACTGCTTTGGGACCTGGCTCCTTACTAGACATCATAAATAACTACACACATAGCAGAAGGAAAAAAAAAACCCCTTTATTTCCATGAGTTAAGCACATACCTCAGGAATAAGTTAATCACTCTGTTGTTTCCTCTCTCCTACCAATAAAAGGGTACTTACTTTAAGTATGATGCATGCTGGTCTGCAACAGTCACTTGATTTTTACAAAGAGCTGCTGGAGCACAATAGCAAAGTCCTCCAGCACACTGATTTCAGGTTTGTTGGAGCTGGATCCTGTGTGCTGGCTTCCAAGCAGGGAATCACAGCCTGGAGAACAGAAGCCTGAAGGATTGCCTACAGGAACGAGAAGTATCACATGGCAGGGATCATCATTCCCTTGGAGATCAAGTGTGCTATGAGAGCAGTCCTGCAAGAGATTCACCTGCTCGCAGCAGGTATAAAACCCTGTAGCCCCACAAAAGCTGCTTTAACTATGTTGAATGGGGCCACCTGACCCAGCAATGCTGCTCTGCAATTTTCACAGCAGGGCAGCACTGGTCCCAGAGACTTGTGGGAACATTTCTGCCCCTGAATCTCACGCACTCAGCCAACATTTAGGTCCCTAATTCCTACTGAAGTGATGAGATCGCTTGAAACCTGTAGTAAAGATCCCAGCACAAGGAGGCAGCCTCAATGCCATTGATGTGAACAAGTTCTTTGGCAACATGGATCTACTCTGAGCCCAGTGCCTGTAATTTCCATGCAGAGCTCAGGATACCACCCGCAGCCGAAGTCTGAAAGGTCGTACACGCCCCCCAGCAGCAGGGATTCCGACAGCTTTTGCTCCCTGTCTGTTGTTCCATGAGGAGATGCGGCCCGCGGCGGGGACAGTGGGCTTCTACCCTTCGCCCGGCCCCGACC
>NW_009933379.1:0-2016 GCF_000696875.1 Nestor notabilis
CCTTCCTCTTGCTCCCCTCACCTCTCTCGGAAGGAAGGCCATTAGGGTTTAGCCTAAGACTACTGGCTTTCTTGATATTAGCAGAAGAACGAGGCAGCTTTCAAGGGTATTCAGAGGACATTCAAAATCTTTACAATTCTCACATAGTACTGTAATTATTGTGGAGGAGAAGGAGGATATAGGAAGGAAGGAAGGAGGGAAGGCAGGCAGGCAGGCAGGCAGGCGGAAAGGAAGGACGGAAGGTGTTCCTGTCACCGGTTGGCTCTTTTTGAGGAGAAAAGGCCAAAGGTGTAATTGTGAATAGTTCCCACCAGATGGCTCCCGAGGGACAAAGGTGATCCGAGAGCACACGCCAGATGAGTCTCCCTACCAGCGGTTCGATCATACCATAACCCAGCGCTACCAAGTACAACAAAATGATAACACGCTCTGGTCAGATCCGTCGTTATCTCAGCCCTTCGTGCCCCACATTGGGCGCCAAAAGGGTTTGTGGTTTAAAAGCAGTTGTGGTTTGAAACCAGTCAGCAACTGAGTACCCCACAACCGCTGGCTCAAACACCCCATTGGTCCCTGGGCCGGATGCAGACGAGAATGGGAAGAATGTAAAACCCACGGGGTGAGATAAGAACACGGCTGGTGTGGTGTGGGATTGTCCATGGGCTGCAGTGTGGATTTCTGCCCCACTACGGTCTTCCCTTTGAGCTGCATGGGAATCCCTGTGCTGTGCCTGGAGCACCTTCTCCACCTCTTTCTCCCCTGACTTTGGTGTTTACAGGATTCGTTCTCAATGAGTTTTCCTCACTTCCTGGGCAGTGTTTTGCCCTTTCTTAAACACATTTTCACAGAGCCACCACCAGAGCTGCTGATGGGCTCAGTGTGAGGCGGAGCCAAGTCTGTTTTGGAGCTGGCTGGATCTGACTCTGCCAGACATGGGGACAGGCCCTGGATTCTTCTCACAGAGACCACCCCTGCACCCTTCCTCCTCCCACTACCAGAGCCTTGCATGTAAGCCCAATGGAGTGAGTCCAACAGAGTATGAGGCACAATTAGAGAAATAGAGATATAAACAGAAAATGTCAATAGCAGATCCTTTAGGAAGTGGAAATGGTGGAGGAAATTATGGTGATTTCCTTAACGTTATCATCAGATCTTAACTTTTGTATTCCACATTCACCCTGGGCCTCTTTGACCCACCTCAGGGCACTTTCCCAAGGGATTCTGCCCATCAGGTCCCTGAAAGGACCAAAATCTTGCTCTTACTGAGTGCAGGATTGCACTTTTGCCTCCTGTTTTGCACGACCACTGCACAGTCTGGACAGGAAAGCTATCCCAGCCTTTCTCCAGAACCCCAGTAGCTCATAGGTCTTGACACTGTCCGGCAAAACACCCTTGTCTTTAAAATGGAGGGGCATAGATGTGACGGACGGACCACTTGGTAGGTAAGGAATTGGCTAGATGCTTGTACTCGAAGTCTCCTATGTAGACAGGCTGAGAGAGCTGGGCTTGTTCAGCCTGGAAAAGAGAAGGCTCTTGGGGGAGACCTCAGAGCAGCTCCATTGCCTAAAGTGGCTACAGGAAACCTGGAGAGGAGCTTTGGACAAGGGATGTAGGGACAGGACAAGGGGAATGGCTTTAACCTGCCAGAGGGGAGATTGAGATGAGCTCTTGGGCAGAAGCTCTTCCCTGTGAGGGTGCTGAGGCACTGGCACAGGGTGCCCCGAGAAGCTGTGGCTGCCCCATCCCTGGCAGTGTTCAAGGCCAGGTTGGACACAGGGGCTTGGAGCAACCTGCTCTAGTGGAAGGCGTCTGTGCCAGTGGCAGGAGAATTGGAACGAGATGAGGTTTAATGTCCCTTCAAAACCAAAATATTCTATGTTTATATAAATTCATGAAACATGAAATTAATTTACTATGTTGCCAAATGACAAAACCCACCGCAGTGATGCAGATCCCCCCCTGCCTCCAGCCTTTCCCCTGAACAGACCGGAAGAGTTTGCGCAGAAGGAAAGGGGACTC
>NW_009933380.1:0-33245 GCF_000696875.1 Nestor notabilis
GGTGCCCGGCACGGGAGGGCCGCGGTTGGCTTGGGAGAGTGTGAAACGGGGTCCGGGTTACCCCATATGTACTGTTGAATCAGCGTAGAGCACCTATGCTCGTGTTCTGAAGTAGTTGAGGGTTGGAACAAGCAGCAGAAGTCCTGGGATTCCTATCTAGCAGTACAGCACGTGGGTGAAGGTGAGCCAGCAATTGAGATGAGATAGAGCGTCCATAGGGGTCCTTTATGGGCACAGCAAGAGAACTTGACCCAAAATGTGAATTTGACTCCAGGGATCTAAGCTGCAGCTATTTAAAGTGCTTCCGCCTTAAGAACTGTGCTTGTGCTGTCTGCAGGCATGCACAGTGCTTTCTGTAGATAGAGATGCAGCTTTTCTATTTGGACTATTAAGAGGATTGGACATAAAAAAAATAGCTGAGAAAGACTTGAGAAGATGGCCAACTTCAGAGATGTTTTCACCACCAAACCGTAAGAAGGTAGTGTGTGGCCTCAGTTCTGTAATTCCTGGTCATCATTTCAAGGTTCACATACATGCAAAATGAAAAAGTAACATGTTTTTAAAGCATGTTCCTCATGTAATACTAACAGTGCAGTGCAATTCAGTTTCACTACATTAATACTCAGTTAAAGCTTTTCAATTTAGAGCTAGAACAGTCATCACTGGTTAATCCTAAAATCATAAGCCATAACCACCAAGTACAACTCGGTATATAAAAATACCTGAAAAGCACCTAGCACTCTGTCATCTTGGCAAGCTGCTTTCAATGGAGTTTTTGAAACATATTGCAGGAGATGGTGGCAAAGCACTACGTAGAAATGAAATGTAACTGAGTAATTGTTTGACATGGGATAAATTTATTTAATAAAACAAAGCAAGCAGATTGTAGTTACCCACGGTTTATGAAGTGCAATATGACAATCTTGTGTAATAAGTCTAAATTTGTTTACACATTAGTGCATCTAGTCCTTTGACTTTAGTTATTGCACATAGAAATTAAATCATATAAAAGACCTGCGTACAAGACATGCAGACTTCATGAGAGGCAAATAATGCCTACATGATCAGAGCAAACCCCAGAATATACACAGCCTGGAATGGTCAAGGAGGTGTTCAGGTAACAAATATAACCCACTAATATTTCAATTAAAGGTAACCAAAATAGGTGTTCAAATATAGAATTAATTTTAAATATATTAAATGCTAGTTTTCTTTTATGTTTCAGGCAAGGTGCTGTTTAAAAAACCTTCAATATAATAGCTTCATTTAGAGATGGTAAATCATCAAGTTACACATGGAAATTTTGATTTACATCAAATGTGACAACACAACATACAAAAAAGTTCTTAAAAAATTACTTCTTAAAAAAAAAAAAAAACCATGTTATAAAAGGAGAGCCAGAACTCACCTTCTTTGTAAACTAAAACGGTTTCTGACATCCATGAACAGTTGGCAACACTGAGTATCAGAAAAATATTACATGTGTTAAAAGAGTGGATATGTAGTGTTCAAATATTGAATTTACTGCATACATTTAATCTTGAATCATTATACCAGAGAGAAATAAAAGGCAGTTCCCCCTCCCCCCTTTGTTTTGGCCATTAATGAACAGAAACAGTCTTTAATCACGATCAGCTTGAATAACTGCAATGCTTGAATTCCTATTCCACAAGTCCAAAAAACCAGCGCATGGGAGGCGAAGTCTTCCAGTCATGGCTGTTCCACAACATCAAGTGATTTGATGTCTGGAGGTGCATGGCTGTAACCTGAGAATTCGGTCCCATGCTTTGCGTGTAAACACAGTGCAATGGAAAAGACTCACAGCAACAAACTCCTCTAAGAAAGAAACCTGCGTTTCATCGTAGCAAGAGGCTCTATACACAGTAGGGTAACTAAGTACTTCTGGTAATGTGCAGTATTGACATTTTATGTGTGTGCTCAAGTCGTTATAAACATTCAGAATTAATCATGAACCAAGGTGATTGTAACTCACTGTAAGGCGGCTTGCTATGGTTTGGTCTCATGGCTTTACCGACTTTTATCTCCTCACTTACAAAAATGTGACAGTCCCACCTTCACTGATAGTTGTGTGTTTTATGGCTACTTGCTTCCCCCAAAAAAAGCATGAATTCTGTATGAAAAAATTAATATGTATATACCACATTGAATCACAATACATCATACATCCAATTTACATTCTTGTTATCCTGAAAGCATTTCATATTTCGATTGCTTGACACAAGCTATTGACTGCAGAAGTGAAAGAACATAAAACAGTTCATTCTACACCTCCAACTGCCTGAGAAAGAAAAATACTCTTCCAGTTTTATAAATTCATTCCTTATTTAGGATTTTTCCATTTGGCACGCAGTTCCTTTGCTGCCAAACCTTTTAATGCTTCAATGCACATTAACAGCATGAAAACATAAGCTGAACAAAAGGTGTGTCAACAAGCTCCTTGATCTATTACAGTTAGGTTCCTCCTCCCTCCCCCAAAGAACAGGTCATCTCAGCCTCTGAGTTAAAATCCTGATGGCAGCCGGTACAAAAATAAATCAACTGCTTAATGGAATGAAACTTCATGTAGCTGAAGTACACAGGAACACTAACCAGGCAAGTGAGCACAAAGGTGTGGTTATAGGCAGTCCTTCGGGGGGGGAAGTGGCACAAGTTAGGATGAGAACTACAGCACAGTTTATAAAACCATGAGAATAACTTTCATAATACTGTAAACTACAAGAGTCTTCACATGTCATGGTTGATCAGGGGCATCCGTGCTCAGATCTTTCGGAGGGCACGTAGAGGAGCGGGGATCCATGGCTGAGTGCATTAAAGGGATATAAACATCATCCATGTTTGGCATGACAAAGATTTTCTGTGAAAAAGATGCAATTAAATCAAGTTACATTTCATATGCCAGAATTTAGTTTCAGTTCTTCAGTTCAGTTCATCCTTTCCATTGAGCAAGAGCTCAACTAGTTTTGAACAAAACAGGGGACACGCTAAACTTAAAAACCCAACCCCTCTAACAGACCAAAACTATAATTAATCAAAGGAAAATGTAAAGGAAACTCACCTGAAACTCTTGTTCCAATTTCCTCTCTATCCAGTCAGTTACATGAACCAGAGTCACTTCTCTCTCACCAAGTTTTGGCCGAGCTTTTAACTCCAGGTAGGGAGGTCTTCGAAAGCCATACCTTAGGAGAGAACACACAACAGGTTTTACCATGAACACTCCAACAAAGCATGTACTTAAATGTGTCAACTCTCAATTTTCTCTTAGTAGCAGCTTCTACCTCATTTACAACTGGTTTGTATCCCACCTCTTCCAGAACCCATTTCAGCTACACTTTACCTTTTGTTCTTAGCTTCAATCCCTTAGAGATAGCACACACCTGAAACTTTGCCCAGTTCTGCAGTAAGTTCCTCTTACCATATTCTGTCGGTAGGTGGAGGTGGAATGTTAATTACTAGTGTTCCTCTGCACTCTTGTACTTCGACTGTTAGCAGCAATGGAGTATTGGAGACCTCTTCAATTTTCTTCTTAATAAACTCAGTCTCTGTTGCTTTCTGAAAGTACTTTGACTTCGTAATTTTATCCACAATTCTCATGATCTTACTTGTCCGATGTCCTCCAACATACCTTTAGATAGACAACAGAAAAAGAGTACATCAAGATAATTTTCTTAAATCTACTGTTTGCTGTAACACCCATCAATTTCCTGTTAAATCTTTAGAGGTCTTGATATTAAAATTCTAAACAGATACATATGCACATGTCCAAGCACCACCTACCACAGTCTTGCACAGCAGCTGTATTCTGTCAGCTACATGTGTCTGGCAGAAAGTCTCTCCAGTTTGATGGCATTGGAAACACAACATTTTTAAAATTGCCAATACACTTACATCATCTGTGTACTTTAAAAAGGTAATAAAATGCATCTATTGAGATAATTCCAACAATTCTTCACATAGTTTTCAAAACTGTTTAGGAGTAAAACTAAGGAAACTCCCTGGAACATTTAGAATATGGCACAGAGTCTTGTGGTATGTTCAGGCATAGGAAACATTGTGATTGTCTGAGACATTGTAAAACTCTAAGGAAATTCCCTGGAACGTTTAGAATATGGCACAGTCTTGTGGTATGTTCAGACATAGGAAACATTGTGATTGTCTGAGACATTTCAGGCTGGCTACAGCTTTCTCAATGCATGGCATAGGTTCAATCAGATGCAGAAAGCAAATAAAATAGAAAAACAGAACAGCAGCAGTATCAGGGAATGACGTGGCAAAACTGAAATTAGGAAATTTTCTTTTCAATTCTTGCACAGCATCAGAGGGCAGTATTGTATAGCCCAGACACACAAAGCTCTGCAAGGGAAAAGATAAGGGGAGAAAAAAAACCCAACACAAAACTCTGAGCAAGAAAGCTAGGATTGAGTAACAGAACACACTGGAAAGAGGGGATCAGCATGGGTATAATACCTTACACAAACAGTATTTTCAAGACCAGAGTACTTCAAAGTTCACACACAAAATCCCATTCTTGGCTTTGCTACCAGACAAGACATGCTGGGGAAAGTCCCCATAGGTTCTCTGGCCCCAAGAGTTGGCTCTCTCTATAATCTGGTGAAGAAATTAGGTGCTCTAATAGCTCTGTATAGGTCACTCTGCAGAAGTGCAGTACAGCGAACAATGCTCCCAGCATGGTAAAACACTCAGCAGAGCAGCTTCCTTTCAATTTGCAGTACATGGCTTGATTGCTGCTCTTTGCTCTAGAAATGGGTGAGTTGTGTTTGCTTAATTGCTTGGATATACTCACACGCTGACATCCTGTGTGACGATGATAGTTACAGGACAGGAACAAGGTATCAGTTGTACTAAGTCTGGAAATGTGGGGAGGAAAAAAGGATTAACAAAAGCTCACCCTTCTGCTCCTGGAGTCACTTGCTTCTCTCCTGACAGTTCAGGAGCATCATCCTCTTCTGAAGACCCAGCACTGGAGGATTCCTCATCACTGTCTGCAAGACAATACGCCCTTGGCCTGAAACTGAAACAATGCAATTTCCAGGTCAACTGTAACATTCTTAAATACCTATTCATTATGTACAGCTTCAGCTGACATTACACGTATTTCTGCTGGAGACTGAAATGGTCCCCTCCTCTTTTTTGTAAACTCTTATCTGAAAGAGCAAAACTGAAACCACTCTGAAGCCAGTCTGTCAGAACTATCTTCAGAACAGAGAATTTGTTTTCTCCAGTGGAATGTAATCCTGCACAAAAGACAATGGGGAATGGCTATTCTACATATTCAAATCAAATGTAGACATTATTCAAAATAATTTGGAAGCATCTCTCTTGTTGCTCATGGCTTTCCATGAAAGCTGAGCAGTACGTAGGCTAGACAGGGGGTTTTGTTTGTTTTTAAAACTTGAAGACATGCTTTTACATTGAAAGGTGAAAACATGCGATTCTGTCTTGTACTTAAAGCAAACACAAGATTCCAACTTAAAATGACATCATTTACCAACTGAACCCCAGAATCCCTCAGAGAGGTTAACTGAGGTGCTAACATGTGTACCTTATCTTCACAATATACATCAGCAATTCACCTTTCTGTAGCTACAGTATGTGCCATCACTAACCAATTCTGTGTAGGAAAAGGGCAATTTTATTAACAGAAGTGTAGCAGAACCCTGGGCAGTAATAGTTCTTAAATGTTTTGCACAGACACTTCTGTCCCATACAAATTGAAGCTATAATCTCCCTTCAGTACCTTTGCTGGAAGTATTCCTTACCTTACTCTATCTGTCGGGGAACTGACCTTCTGGCTTATGAATTTTTAAACTCCTCTGACACAGTGAATGGTGTTTATAGCATTTAAGGTTTTGTTTAGTTTTTTGTGAAAAGACTCCAAAAATGGGATAAGGCAAAGAATGTCATGGGGGAAAGAGGAGAAAGAGTAAAGTAATAAACAAGTGCTGCTCTTAAGATACAAACTATCACGCAGTAACTAATCCCTAGACATCAACTATGGAAGAATTTATGCACACAATCACCAAAGAAATTTCAGATCTTTTAAATGGATTGAAATTAGGGAAGGATACAGTGAATACACTTCAGTACTAACAGATCTCTACCAAATGCAAGAGCTTGAAATCGTTACACAACACAAGCTTCCAAAGCACATAGTTTTAGCCCTAGGGACTACGCCCGTGACTGCAATACTCTACACTTGTTCAGAATGCAGCTCTATAGCTGCGTTTTCTTTCCCTTGTTTTGTGTGTGTTCTTGGAAATTTATTTGAAGCATTTAATAACATCACACAGAGCATGGACTGAGGCTACTGTCTGCTACTCTGTGCATAGAACAAACTGTTAATTGCTGCATGAAGTCCTAATGTAAAAGGACAGTTCAAGTACAGCTCACAGCGCAGAACACTCCTTCCTAACTGCCTGCTTAAGAATTGGAACACTAATTCCTTGACCTCTCTACGCTCAGTAATTTGCTACCCAGGCTAAGGAATCAGAATCATAAGCCTCTTCTCACCCAGGGATGCATTTTGTACCTGCAGAAGTGTGAAACAGCACACCAAAGTGAACCACCTCCCCGAGGACACAGCGGGTGGTGGATGGTTCACGTCACTGGCCCAAATAGCAGCGCTGGAGCCATTTCTCAGAGAGAAATTCGTGCTTTTAGGTCAGTTTCAAACTACACATTTTCTGCCTGTGTGTGACCTCACTTCACTTGCCCGTGCACGTCACACCACCCAGTTCAAAGCACACCCAGTGCATTTCCAAGGCTCTCAAAGGTGTCACCTTCTTGCAAGAAGGTGGTTTACTTGCCTAGGCAATGGGGCCCTCTAAGTGCCCCCGCAAGCACACACTGACTGGTTAAGATCACAAGATCTCCTCGCATTAAACAAAGCCACAATAAATAAGCTTGAGTGAGATTTCGGGGAATCTCTGCATACAATGGCCCATTTATACGACACAAGCATTGGCAGAAAAACACTCTGGAGCTACAGTATTGTTCCTGAGCAGACTGCACAATATTTTTTGAATTGCCATTTGTGGGTTTGTTTTTACATGGTACAACATAGCAAAGCAAGAAACTGCAGTGAGCTGGCTTAGCCTGCCTGCATTTGCCTGATCTCCAGTATAGTAGAACCTGCTACTCTATTAATGTTACAAAATTGGCAATTAATTAGTTTCCCACCCTTTTTGAGAGCTGCATTTTCCTGTGAGCACATGCAAGACAGCATTATCAAACTGTCTAACACCACACTCCTATTTCAAAGAGTAAAGCAGCAGTGAAAGAAGTGGACTGCAACACTGAACCATTTGTCTCGCTTTACACTGACAATATCGAAGGTCAGTTAAAACTCAGCGCTGTTTCCGTCACCTTCCTCTTTCTGGATGAGTAGATGCTTTTCTTACATGAGCTTGTGGTTACTGCATCTCAAAGAGGCAGTTTGTTCTAGGCTCTCGAGGAACAGAAATGAGTGTAAGCAACCAACATGCATCACTTAGAGATGACACTATTGTGGATGCAAGCACATGCAGGATAGTTTGATTTCTCACAGCAACTGTCAACTGGTAATTAAAAAGCCCAGTAAAATTAACTAACGTAATGGAAAGCATAGATGAGAATCAAACTGTTCTACACTTCTCAGTCTCTGTTTGTTTGTAATATCCATTGTCTTTAAGGAAAAAACAACCCAGCAACCAAAAAACCCTCATTCAGAACTGGAATGCATGAGATTGCCCTGTGTAAAAAGCTGGCATGGTACTTGGCCCTGAGCATTTGAAACATCACAGGCATGTGCAGGGAGCAATGCAGTTAATGGTTATACCTTCAAGTCATCGGTTGCTTAGCTACAGACATCTACATTTGCATTGCTGGGAGCCTATTGCTCAGCTAGAATCGAGCTGATTTTTAAATATTAAATCAATGTGTTCACTAATGGTTTCTGAGGCCGTTCTTGCACTGGACAGTTATGAAAATACACAAAGAATCCTGAAGGAATGGGGAAGAAAAGCAAGAATTCGATTTGTACAAATTTCCTCCCCTGCCCCCATTTTTTGGGTGGACAAGGTTAAAGGGATTTTTCAAGAAAAAATCACACCTACCAATTACACTGATGTACATTCAGGAGTATTTACTTCAAGCAGTGACAACAAATCTAGGTCGATTTTAAATCCTCTGAATTTCTACCAGTGCATGAGATCATTCAGCCATCAGGTTTTTTGCATTTATTTTCTCATTCTTACTGCACCATAATATAGTGCTGCTGTAAGTATTACTTCAAGGTATCTCAGAATAAATGGTCAGAGCTACGACACGAGTATACAAAGCATTTAGTGTCTCAATTCTGAAAGAACACAACATTTTATCTAAACACATGGCCAGATTTAGAGAATATTTTCTTGGTTTGTTGGCAGTGGTTGTACAATAAATCAGAGACCACTGCTCAGGGACTGCAGATTTCTTAAGTACAAAGAGAACACAGCACAAAGAGAATCAGCACTCCACAGCTGATGGGATGGATGTTTGACAGGTGTCACTCACAAGATTAATACAAACAGACATATTGATGAGATTCAAGCAACATCATAAAAGTGAGAGGGAAAGCACAAATGCAAGTTAGGTAAGTCACAGTACGTGTGTTTCCCAATTAGCTCACCTATAAGGCATTTCACTTAGACATGGCAGGTAATAGAAGTCAGGTATGAGGAAAACTGGAGACTAAAGTAGGGGAGTGGTTATTCCCATGATGCAATAAAGCTATTGTAAAAGTCTTTACACAACAATTACAGCCTATTTACCTTCCATGTTACACGGTTTACAACTGCAGCTGTACAGCATGTTCCATGTGTGTGTCTCCTTATCTACATGTGTGTACCTCCAATACTCAAGTCTTACTGGCTAAAACCCCAACTCAAGCCTAAGACAAAACTAAACTTTAGTCACAGAACATTTTAAAATCCTACAAATATATATATATATAAAAACACACTTGTACTACAAAAGCCTTTTATTAAGGTGATCATCAGTGGTGTAATCAAACATTAAAGTTGCACAGAAAAGCCAGATTCTACTCTCATGTGTATGTAACCCCACAACTCCTTTCAATCTAATGCAAAGCCAGAGCTGCATATACAAGGAAAATTCCACTTCTCCACTAAGAAAGCTCTCATTTGACTGTACTATCACAGTAACACCTTACCCTTCTTTGCCGATCTCTCCAACTTTAAGTGCTTCACCAAGCGGCTCTTTACCAAGTTTGGTCAAGTTCATCTTGGTCTCTAGGGTCATTAGAAAAGATCCATTGTAGGACATTTCCAGATCAATCCAAAGTCCTAAAATTAACAACAACAGAAGATTTCTCTTTAAGAAATAATTTTATTTTCATGCCAAGCCAACACTCTTTTACAAGAAGTCTGTACTTCACACTTTTTTACAGTGAAAAATTACTTTTGCATCAACTCATTATGTCATTAATTCAAAATAATTAACAGCTTATCAAAGCTTTCTGTTCACTGTAAGCTTATGGAACAAAGTGGAATGATCAGATATAAATCAAAGTCATGCTGAAAAACAGATCAGTGAGTACAGCCAATGATCTAAAAAAAGGAGCGTGATTTACGCACACTTAAACTGCTTAAGAGATCTGAATGAAGATCAAGAAAATAGAATACAACCAGGGATTCACTTCAAAACTATTTACAGTAATGGTCCAAGCCAAGCAGTAATGGGGATGCTCCTGTGTATTACTTAACCTGTCCAAATGAAGCAAAACTTTAAATCCCAGAGCAATATTTCTTGTCTCACGTCACAACGTGAAGTATCTTTTGCTTTGAGCAACGGTGTACACTGAAGTATAAAAAGGTTTGCTCAGTAACTCAGCTACAGGCATTCTTCCTGTGACTCACAGCAAACATTACTTACAACAACTCTAGATGTGTAGTATTAAGTTACATCCTATTGTCTGGGCAGACTACTCATTTATCTCAATCCCCAGAAAAATTGTCTTGGGAATAACGGCATGATTAGGTCCTGCCTCTGAAGTGACACCCTGCGGCTCCACCGATTAAAAAAAGCTGTAGGGTATTTGTGATCCAGAGATTAGAAATCAGAAGCCACTAAGCATAGATTATGCATCTTCCTTTTCCAGACGTTGCATCTGCACACAATATGCCCTGCCAGTATCTGGCCCATCAACCATTAACACATTCTACTTTTATTATTCAGAAGCAAGTAATAGTAACTATTCTTTGACCTAGAAACGACACACTTTTCCAGTTAAAGAAGAACTACTTTCTACTTGGCAAACATATCAGAAGGGGCGCATTGTCCCCAATTCCACACATTTATATTAGCAGAAGCACACACAGCTCCCGAAGACCAGGTCACTGACAGACTATGAGATTACACTCAATTAGAAGCTACAAGCAGTACTGAAGGCAAGCTGCATCTTTACTAACCCAAATTACTCTTTTCCATCATACTGTTCTAAAACAAAAGACAGGAACTCAAACACAAGCTTATATAGATTTTTCCTCTTCTGAGTAATGAAGTAGCAGTAAGATCATGAGAAACAAGAAAACAGCTAAACAGACCTTTTAGGTAAAATGAATCAGCAGGCTTCAAATATCAATGTTGTTTTAACAGTAGATCAAATAGCCAGTGATGCCACTACTGAGAGGGAAAATCCTTCCTGGCTAGAAAACCTTCATACACATTTTCCAGAAGGGAAAAGGGAGGTGGGAAGGAATAGGGGGGAAAATTAGGCAGATGGTACAATTTATTCAGAGTTATCCAGTTCCCTAGCCTTGACAGAAATACAGTAAATAGTACAGCATATGCTATCACCCGAATAGGAGAGTATTAACAGAAACAAGATTATTTTCCCCAACATCGTCTGTTAACAAATTTAGTTACTTACAGGAGCCATATAATAAAAAATATCTCCCTGCACTGGTAAAAAGGTACGGATGAAACAAAGCACACCACAATCAGTAACTGCATTTTAAAACCTCAGGAAAGGCTGCCTCAAATGATTGACTGTCTCAAATACATAAACCAAATTCTTAAGAAATGGTTGTTCCAGATACTGGCCTGAAATTTGGTATTTGTTTTTACTCCATGTGTGGTTTATTCATAGGTCACTTACCAACAAATACATCGATCCTTATGAAAACAAGCATTTCCAGTTATCCTTCTTTTAAGTACAACAGCAAACCAAGTTCTTTCAGTAATTATTCACTGTAAGCTCTTAAAAACCCAGATAATAAGAGTTCACGGGTCATACAACAATATGAAAGAAGTTACAAGGATTACAAATTCTACCATAAATGTTTGCTTGTCACAGTTTAACTAAACAAGAAACTGAGTTAATTTTTTTCACTGCCCTTGTCAGCAATTAATTGAAGCCAAGTGTTCAGCAGTCTCCTAAATCCCATCTCATGACTTAGAACTACAGTATTTGCTTACAACTAAAGTTATGAGAACAGAGAAAAGAATTCAAAAAATGTTTAAATCCAGGCAAAGGGAAACACTCTGACACGAACCCCAGAGCATAAGTTTGTTTAAAAACCATGAACCAACTTTGCAAGCATCGTACATACCACGATTTTAAAGAGTTTTTGCTTTGTTTTCTGTAACTCAAAATTTCTACTAATGGTGAAGCCACTTTGCTACTGGGAACACAGGCGGATGTCACAGGTACTGTGGAGAACGTGGGAAGCGTATGACAAGAAGCAGCAATGTGTTTTAGTTCCCTGAACACTGACTGCACATGAGCTTATTCCATTTATTCAAATTTTATTTCTCTTAAAAGACAGTTTTTGTTCCTCATGACAATAGAACAATTTGCTCTTTTCCAACATGTTTTCTGTATAAAGCTTGGAGGAAAACAATCTTTCCAGAAGTTGAGAGCAACGTACCCAGTGTTTTATAGATAAGGCTTTTCCCCAAAGAGTTGCAAATGTCAAGAAAGATAAGGGCAAACAATAGCATTTGGATACAACAGACAGCATTAATTAACATGTTATGCATGCCCAAAAGAATTTTAATAATTCCCCAGAGTCAGTTTTGTTCACACTTATGAGGGAAGGTTAGCACTGACTCACCTTCTCCTGTTTTTAGTTAGTGATCTGCATGGTGTAACGTTTTAGTATTAGTGATAAAGTTTACTTATTTCGTCTAAAATTTCTTGCATAGGTTTGATACTAACTGTTCATCTGAAAGAAGGGCACTGTAGTAAGAGTGGCAGACAAATGAGTCTTACATCAAAACTACAGTTAAATATACCTTAAAAATACCAGGTCCAAACTATACAATATGACCAAAGATGAAGCCTAAATTGCTGCTAAGCAGAAAACTGGCTCCTTCTCTCATACTGTGCACAGCTGAATTCTATGGCAAATTCTCTGTCCTGGGGAGCCACTGTTACCTGACCTTTAAGAACTATGAGCAGAACCAAGATCTTGTAGAGATAAACTACCCCTGTGAAGAGAACTCCCTCTGAAGCCCCAAAATTCAGCACTGCAATCTCCTCCAACCAGCACTGCAAGAAAGGACACAGCACTATATACCTGCTGTGTGTTCAATACCCTCACGCTCTGAGAAGATACTGCATGAAGAACACAACAGTCTGTTCCTTACTTAGAAACACTGTGCACAGGAGAGCTAGTGAAGACTGATCCTGTTATAATCTACAGCTAATTATCTGTTTAAACTTATCTCTGCCCATGTTTGTTGTTATTGTTCTAAATACACAACTGACTTGCTGCGGTTTGTCTCGCTGCTGGCCTCTAATTTAGAGCTTCTTCAGAGGCTCTTAACATTCTTAACAAGTATTGTAAATTCATTAAATTCCTACCATCTCGCTGCCAGTGTAATGAATTTAGCACCATCTAGAAATGATTTTGATATCTTCATCTCAGAGTTGAAAGAGCAGTTTAAAATAAAACTAAGTTGTTTGCTATGCAATCCATATCTGCACCACAGCAGGTCCTCCAAGGAAACATTTCCCTTTAGATCAATTAGAAACTTCTCCACCTTGAGTTCAATCTCTTTCACTTCTCCACCCCAGTGTAACAATACAGCAACTACAAAAGCGAACGGAGTGAGAGGAGACAAGCTAAGAAACCCTTAATAAATTCAGAAATAATTTAAAGTTAAAAACTGCTGTGGTTACAGGTCTTAGAAGAAACACGGCATCCACCTCTTCTCAGCATGTAGAAAACACTTTTGAAGGTAAAATAAACAACAAAGCATTAACGCAAGTCTGTGTTTCTGTGAAACTAATGTGATAAAAGTATCTTCAAATATACTCTTGTGGCCATATGCAAGCCAGAAAGAACAGAAAAAAAGTGTTCTGATTAATGATTAATAAAGCAGCAGCAGGAAAGTCATTCAGCTTAAAAAAAAAAATCCATATTTAATATTAAGGGCATAAAATGATGTTGTATTTTGAAGGTTCTTTTCAAGGCAACACTGTATTCTTATTTTCTAAGTTATTACAATTGCATTTGCTGAACCACTGTTTTCAGAACAGGTTAACTACCCTTGAAGACAGCCAAACCTGTTTTCTGCTGTGGTACAGAATCAGATCTGTCTTGAGGAGATGTGCATTGCTCCCTGTAGACCATGTCAGAGTACCAGAAACAGGTCTGCGCCTCTGTTGCATGTAAATTTTAGTTTAGTTAATTATTTCCAATTGAAAGACATGTTCATATTTCCATACCTACAGAATTAGGCTTATACCAAGCTTGTTGCTACTACTATTGAAGATAGAAACCACTCTGTATCTCCTCAGAATAAACTCTTACTAAAAGCATCTTCCTCTGATTAAAACAGCCACAAGATAAACAGATCATAATACTCTCCACAGGTACAAAAGCATGAACCTGGTAAAAGCAGAAGAGGAAGCATGTGTTTTACCTCTGTGATCAACAGAAGGTTTGAAGGCTTGAAGGATCTTCGGCACTGCTATCCCCATGTCAAGTTCAGTTAGAGTTAGCTCATTCATGAAGTATGGCAGCTAAAAGAACGGAATGTAAAAATCAAATCCATGTTATGGAACTAAACATCGTTTCCTGAGAGAAGAAAGGTCATTAAATCTAAGGAATGGATTGAGCTGAAAAGCCACCAGCGAAAAAACACAATTACACAGATTTCTTCCAATTCTAGGATTTCACAATTAGTTTTTAAATAATATTTTAGGGAGGTTCAGCATCTGAATTTGGAATGTTTTTTAAACTATGCTGAAGTTCAGATGCTGACCGCAAAACCCCAGCATGCTTTTAAGTCAAAGCATGTAAAAAGCTGAAGAATGAAGTGTAAATCCCATTTTATCGTGAATAAAAATCAAAGACTTCTTTGGATTTTAAATTCAGTCACATATTTTACAGTTGCAGTTATACCAGTGTCTCAGATATTTTTATCTTTGGCAAATTCTTTCATAGCACATTAACTTCTAAATATGTATCTCAAATTTAATATAATAGAGGCACAGAATCACAATGATTTGGGTATCTATTTACTGTCAGGATTTCTAATTGATAGAAATCCTATCTCCTCTGAACAGGCAGTGCTTCAACCTATCAAAAATGCATCCATCCCCCATTCAGAGTCTTTCCACTTAAACTGCTTCCAATGAGATGTTTGGGTATCCTGCTGTCACAATTGTGGAAACAGCCAGGGCAGAATTAGGTTACTGCTTATTACCTAAAGCACAAAAACCGCTATCTCACAGCTGGTGCTGGCAGCTAAATTTCAGAGCTTTTGTCAGCAAGACTTCATCTTCCTTTGCCTTTAGGAACAGGCAAACTCCTCCCAAAACATCAGGAGCTAAGCAGGCCTGTGATTAACTGCTGTTCAGCAGAGCTACAGGATGCAAAGGGAAGACCCAGAAGTCATTCAAGAGCACCACTCCTCCCTTCGTCCTTTGAGCTTCTGCAGTTGATGCACAATTACATCCCATCACCCCCAGACAGCTCTTTCCCTGACTACTAGCCCTACTGACCTCTCCTGCAAGTAGCATATATCTGAAGTTTATAGGAACACATTAGAACTGTGGTTCCCTGGTCTCCTCCATCTCAAAGGCAATCTACTACTTCCCAAAGCAGATTTCATCATTTGAAAGGAGCTCTATTTATCCCTAAAGTAAACACAATATACTTCTACTTTTTACATGAAACTTCACATACAGAAATAGTTAATCCAGCTGTAGTTCATCTGAAACTGAAGCAGCAAAATTAACATGTTGAGAACCTACAGTGAAATGGATAGCGAAGCTGAACTGGAACTTTGTAGCATATTTATTTTCTTGTCTTTTACATATAAGAGTGAAATAAGAGTCTCTTCTACTGTTGTAAAACTCAAAGACTACGTCCCTGTTTTCCTCCATGACGAATGCAGTGCAAGTCTCCAGGTCAATTACCTTTATTTTACTAAGTTTCATTTGGATCTTCTTTGACACTAGATCAGACCAATACTTCTCTCCTAAAAAATCCCAAAATATTCTTCCAAGCAAAGCATTCACCCAGGCCTCCTGTTCTTCTTCTTCAGCTTCCACATTGGCATCTGGTAACTGAAAATACAGAGCAAGTTATTCAGCTATATAAATTCTATAAGCTAATGTTAGAAAAGGCCTCATTTACACTGGGAAGTTCACTGTTATAGCCCAAGTTAGTCAAGAACGCTGAACGCTCAGAGCAGACAGCAACTTTACAACCACATCAGCTAGCCTGACGTGAGTCTGCTTGTCATCATCCTGACATGCATCAGAGTGAATGAGACCACTTAGATACAGATTGACCTCTGGCAATGAAATGAGAAAGTCGTACGTAATTTAACCTCTGGCAGAAAAAGCAGATAAACCCAAAGTGGGCAGACTTAGAAATGTGTCTGTAGTAGAGACACTCTCTCTTCCCAGTAGGATCTAGAAAAGCAGCTACTCTACTCTTTCCTTGTTTCAGCAGAAAATTCGAAAGCAAGACCAAACCTTACATCCTTAAATCCAGTTAAGAAACATCACAAATAGATGATAAACATAGTACAGGGAAACACATATTAAATGTCTCTCAACTGCCTGCAACAAAAGAAGAATTCTCCACCTTTCATTATTACAGGCAGAAATCCTGAAGCCAGCAGAAAAGCAGTGCTTTCTAAGAGCACTCAGGCACATGCTACAGTTCTGAGCATCATTTCTTGGCAGTGATTGCGCCCAATGGCTGCAGCCTCACGCAAGCAGAATTGCTGGGTTAGTAGCTTCTGCTGTGACGCAAGATTCCTGCCAGCCCTGTTCATCTATTTATAGAATGACTTCCAACACGTGCCAGATTCAGCAGCAAATCCAGCACTGCTCCAGGGGCTGCCACAGGCTAGACTATCTTTTTTCCTGGGGAAACACAAGATGTGTTTATTTGTATGCTATTCTATGGCCTCCTCCTCCTTTCTGGACATCGTAGGAAAGTCTGGCAACAAAGATGCGTGACATTAATTACTTCTTTTAAATGAACGGTGATGGTACTTAACATTAAGGATCCACTTATTAAGAGTGTCATACTTTAAGTATTAAGGTTCTGTTTATTAAGAGTGATTCAGATGCAATCCAAGAGGCCAAAGGATTAGTCAGAACTATAGACGCTGCTCACTATTATGCTATGTATACATAATGCTAATTTTGTTTCAACATGCCAGGACCTCAAAAATATGCTTTTAGTTCAATCTGCTTTAGAATAGACACAGGAAAAAATTAACTTTTTACTTTCATTGGGAAGTGAGGTTTGTGGAACTTTGATATCTGTTTGCTATTTCCCCACCTCTGATGCATCTTTTGGGAGAAAATCATTACCTTTTTCACAGCTGTAGGGCTGCTTTCTGCACTGAGGACTGGACTCCCTGCAGGGCTTTTCTTCTCCTGTGGAACACACTTTGCCATATAGATATTGTAGTCCAAAAGCATCTTCTGCCGCACGTTGCCAGCCAGATCCTTGTGCTTTGGCTGGGATGCAATTTCTTCAGCACTTCCCTTGCTGCTGCTTCGGCTGTGTGTGAGAACTCCAGGCTGACTATCGGTTCTACTCTGTGTTGGCAAGATCCCTAAATTCAAATTAAAAGGAACAATATCTATTTAAAAGAAAAGTAACCTGACAGCTAAATAGAGAGTATATGATCAAACACTTCAAGGAACAGAATTAGCTTGCAGATATAATTTATTCTGAAAACAAGACCATTCAGAGTTGTGCTTTCTCTTTTTGAAGGGTGAATTACACTACTGTGTGCTTAGGTGGTCCTAAACCCATATTAGTCAATACTTGATATGACTCAGCAGGATGTGGGACTGGAAAAGTCAGCTGATCAATAGCATGTTTAAATATGGACACTCACATATGTATAACATATGGCAGAATCCCTAACAGCCCTGCTGGGGAAGGCCTAAAATAAAAGTCAGGTGATTAAAGTGTACTTATAACTTTTTTTTTTTAATCTAATTCTAGGCTGTTACAATTCCAAGGGCTGTCAGCAGCATGTAACTATTAGAATTTTAATTAGCCAGTAATTTTGCATTTGCATTTCAAGAAGTTATGTGCCTCAAATAACGATGTTAACTAATTTTTAAAAGCATCTCAGAACAAAGACAGAAGAGCCTGAGTCATTCAGATTTAAAATCATATCAGAGGATGGGTTTAAATTAATATTTCCAACATTTGATCAATACTGTGGACTAACATGTTTGTGGGTTCAGATATATAAATATGTATTAGCACAAGACTTTCATTTAAACAGAAAAAGGTGTTTTCTTGTGACATTAATCCATGAGAAAGCTCTGTTGTTTCCAAGAAACTGGAGTAGAAGGAAAGATGAAGGAGGAAGAATAGGTAGTAAGAGGACCGAGTCTAATACTGCAAATGTGACATCAGTTCCAGCAATACTGAGATGAGGAAAAACAAAAAAGACTGAACAATTAATCCTTACAAAAATTGCAGGAGTTGTTACAGTCACTGAAAACAGTGTATTCACATAAAACAGTCTAAAAATAGTAGAACAGTTGAGGGCATATAGCCAAGTGTATAGCCAAGAAAGGAAAAGGCAGGGTGGGAAGGTGGGAATGAGAGGCCAAGATAAGGAACAGAAGAGTGTCTTTAGTATTATTTGTCTATAAAGATCGCTATGGCTCCACAGTTGCTATAACAACCATTGTGAAAACAGAACTTTGGTTTGTTTCTTTTAATAGAAACTTTTACTAGACAGAATATGAAATCTGAATACCTGGCTTGCTCCCACATAAACTGGACAGCTTCTTTGCTTCAGACTTCAGCTTGGATGCGAGAAGGAACCTTCTGAACCATTCCTCCTTCTCCCTACCAGTCCTTCCAAAGAGATAAAGCACTTGATCCTTTTGGCTAGTGTACTTTGTTCCACCCTGAGATTTCTTGGATTCTTCGTTGTTGAAGTCTACTTTTTCAGCAGATAACTTTTCCTCTGCATTCTCTTTATCGCTCTGAGCCTTAGCCATAAAGTCATCCTGTTTAGCAAGTTCAATGCAAATAGGGTATTTCTTATTCCAAATCCGTTTTCGTGCCAGACTCTTAGGAACCAGGGAAATCTGAAGGATGAATGAAAGTGTTAAATTAACATTTTTCAGTTATATCTTGTATGTTTCTATAGTCACATAAGGAACATAGGAATGCAAGAGATACAGATCCTACTTTGGATCTACTGGGTTTAAGTGACTCTTAACTTATAGCTGCCTGATGTCCAATCTACTGTCTTTGGTGAGCCATAGCTTTGGCATTAAACCAAAGACCATTTAAGTGGCTTAGACATCTACAATCATGTGGATTAGAAACTCAGTTTTCATTTAGAGTATCTTATCCTCATAGAAACTTATTTCTGTGACCACAGGATAGATAATGAAAATCCAAACTGAGTTTTAAACTCAACTTTTCAGGCCCACCTCATGAAAATGAGTGTTTGAAGTTACCAGTAGGCACGTTATGTAAGAATTAAGCCACAAAAGTGATCTGCAGATGACTGTATTCCACATTCAGTATATTCAGAGAGAACTGAGACAATGCAAGTGATGAGAAGAGTGGTAAGAGTTAAAAATTATCTTGGGGCTGAACTTACCAGTGTTCTCCAAAAACTGTGGGTAAATACCATGGAGAATCGTCACTCGTTTGCTCTTTACAGTCAGGGCACTTGGCACTTTTGCAGCAGAATGGGGCTGGGTTGTGGGGGGAAGCACTGGAAATTTTTCTAAGATACCACGGGGAACAATTGTCAGTCAAGCTCTTGTAGCATGTGAGAGCTTTGTTTGCCTTCATTGTGTGAAAAATGAATCTGCAATAGGCAGGAATCTAAGTTTTTGCGTTATCTTTTTCACAGTCTTCCTTTACTGGAAAGTAGAGCTGACAACAGGCTCCTTTCCCACACTGAGGGAAACGAAGAGAGGTTTTCCTCACCGTTGCCCTGGTCCCTCTCTCCCTCTAACTTCCACAGTCAACTGAAGCATAGTTTCCTCCAACGTCTGTACTGCCAAGGCCCTCTCTTGATGCAGCACATTAAAAAAAATCCATTCTTTTATTAATGAGGTATTGATGTATTACTTAATACAATGCCAATGGAATCAACTTCACACAGCAACTCTTCACAGATTTGGGGGAGGCAAATAACATGTAGGAAAACTTCCCAGCGTCATTCTTGATGCATTCTTCCAGCTGCAAAAAATCCCTATCTCCTTCCCTAGCCAGTGGGCACCAACTGCAAGTCATGTTTGTTCCAGCCACCTCCTACTCTCCCCTTTTACATTCATACACAATGTATGTTCCCTCTTGAAATGAAACTGAAATGGGATAGAGACAATCGAAGATTATGCATTTTGGTGTAAGCTTCAGAACAGTCACACAGTAATCTAACGTATAGAGAATGGTTCTCTAAACCCCCATGTGGTAACTTCTGCTCTGAACTGAGGAGGAAAATCATGTTTTTCTCTTACTGTGTAAATATGTTATTTTTTTCTCTGCTCAATCTCCCTCCCCAGCACAATCTTTTGCTGGTTAGTCACGACAACACTTCTGTTTACATAATGACACAACACGAAACTAGAGGAGTGAAAGAAAAGTCAACATTTCCAACAAGTTTCAGTGTTCTCTGTTCAAATCAGACCCAAGGAAGGGCACACTCACCTTGCTCTCCGTAAGTTCATAAATTTTCTGGCTGACATACGTGACTTCAGGCTTTGGCTCATTGTAGATGGCCCTTCTAGAGATATTTTTATTGGGTTTTGAAAGTCGTAAGGTGCTTCCTTCAAGTCGCACATAGACAGAGTGAGTCAATGTAGCATGGTACGTTTCTGGATCATAGTTATAAATCTCATTCATCCACCCCTAGAGAGGAAAACACTTGTTAACAGGCTGGAAAACCAAGTCCAGCATGCACGTGAAAGTTTTAAATCATCACCCATGCTTTTGCCACTGCACAAGTACAATAAACCAGTAAACGTCCTAAACGAAGTAACACCAAACTGACAGAGCACAAGATGAGGGCTGTATCCCAAGCACACTATTTGTTTCTCTGACTAAATAATTTTGTCTATGCAGCACAGTGAGCTCTCACCTCGTCTTCATGAAACGCTGCAAGATCTGCAGATGCAGCCTTGCTGGGGAAAGCCACAGGGAAGCCAGCAAGGGGACACTGCAGCGCAGCCCGTGTGCTTGCAGCAAGCACGGACATTTTAATCACCAACAGCCAAGGCAGAGCAAACAGTGTGTCTGTTTACAGACAACACGGACATTTTAATCACTGACAGTTAAGGACTGAGTGGCAGATCACAGTGGAGTTTGGTTTAATGCACCATCACTGTTTAAGATCATTCAAGATGTTGTGTAACTGCCCATTTACAACACAGGAGTCATACGTGTGGATTTGTTTCTGTGCAGTGAAAGAAACAGAAAAACAAATCAGCCCTGCTGTAACAAGCCTGCAAGTGCTGACTCTATCCATGGGGGTGATGTTACTCCTCTTCTCTAGCATCTGGTTACAGAAAATGCAAGATAATAAATGGGGCAGAAGCCAAGCCAGAATACTCATTCAAGGATGACAAGCTTTCCTTCTCTCAACCTGCCATACAGCATTCTTTGATAATTACTTCTACCTGCACATCCAAATCTTAATTCAGCACACTCAATATGCATTAATGTCAGCAGAAAGCAAAGGAGATAGACTTAAACAGCCATACCCTGGAGCACAAAGTAAAATGGCACCTTTACAAATACCTAGGTGAGTATAGAAAGGGGAGAGCATCCACTGCTGGGAAGTGGGAGAGCTGAAGGAGCATCCTAGTATTCTTCAAAAAAAGAAGTTGTAACTACTTTATGCAAAACATCCCAGAAATTACTGCAACATTTTCATTTAAAGAAGTTTCCACCCCCACACAGAAAATGTAAGATTTATTTTAACACTCATTTCCTTCAGTGCCATATAATTTCTCAAAGTAGACAGCATACGCTGTCTTAGGTGCCATAGTAACAGTGATGTTTTGCTTACTCCAACATTTAGCTCCATTTTCACTATAAACTCTGGGGAAAAAAAAAAAACAAAAAAACCAGGTAAATTAGCATTTCTTTTATGTTCAGAAAGATTAAGTCATTCATCTTTGCTCAGTTCCAAAGCAGACTATCTCTTTTATTAACAGAAACACCTATACCCACATATGCTTTTTGAAGAAGCTTTGTGTTTGGGTTTTTTGCTTACACTGGGTTATATACAACTACCACATAGGAAATAACAATGCACAAGGAACAGTTTTCTATAAACCTTCTAGGCTCTGCACAGCAGGGTTGATGTATGTTTGAGCACATCCCATTTCCTTCCTTGAAATTATTAAGCCAAGACATCTCTGAGCAGACAGCAATTAATTTTCAGCCAGGAACTCCAGCTGGACTTAGTGAAGCACAAGGACATCACATGAGTTGCCTAAAGCCACTGTGAGCCACTCACTCTGTGCAGAACTGGAATATCCATATGGCCCACAGGTCTCTGGAGAGACTCCCACCTACCCCCGGATCAGACCTCGGAGCTATTTGTAGCTCAGACACCAAAGTCTGGACACTGCAGCCAGGCAAACGTACAGACAAAAATATGCTGCCTCAAAAGCTTATCGCCTTCTTCTTCAGGGCAGTTCAGCTGAAGACCACACAAGCTGGTGCAAAAAGAAAGGGATACTTGGATATCCACATGAGCCCTTTTCATAACTGTAATAAGCTGTGATGTTACCGATTTTCAGTAGGAGGGTTGGCAACCTCCAGGTACGTACAGTGCCCAAGAAGGAAGGTCAGAGTACTCCTGAACTTGCTTTAATACCCTGCTTGAGATGGAACCAGTGTTGAGAAGAAGTTTTCTAACACTAGCACTTGAGGTGAGCAGGTGACATGTAGTGACGAAAACAAGGAGTGCTTTACACAGCATTCTCTTGATGGCTGTGTACCATAGTAAGAAGTCAAAATCCATTACCATAGCTTCAAAGAAAAGCTGAGACAACATGAGTGCCTCGGGACACACATTAGATGCACAAACTTTGCTGTACCTTCTCAGTAGCTGCAAGACTGTTACCCAACACCCTTATAGTCATGTTGAATTTTATCTCACCAGCACATACTGAGCTAGCCACAGCTGCAATAAAAAGAAGCCAGGTCCAGCCTACATTAACTTAAGCCTAGTGAACCTCTAGTAGCACAGGGGACTGAATTCATCCTTCACATCAAGCACTAGACCAGCACCTTTCCTATCCCATGTCTTCTGTAACAGTGCCAGTACCAGCCTTTCTGCCGTATTTCCTTGCCCTACACAACTAAACAACAGAGAAAAAGTCCTTTTGAAGACTGCCACCTTCTTCCCAGCAGTAGCAAGACGTGGTGAATTTAAACGACAAAAATAAACTAAACTGAAACTCTGCTTCTCCAGTTTGTATATTCTCTCTTCTCTTTGGGCTTTCAGGAGCTCTGCAAAGTCCCACCTGCTTTTCTGATCCCTACCATGTGCCTAGGCTTTCCACTTCAAACAGCGGATTAGCTGTATAATCTGCCAAACACACGATTCTCAAATCCTGGACTGCCGCCTCCCTTGCCCACTGTACCTGACAAACCCAACAGAAGTGCAAACACTGCTTCTCATAGCACAACCATCAAGATTTAGCAAGTGAAGAACCTGTCCAAGACTTCTAACAATGACTTCTGGCTGCCTGAAGTACTGAACATTCAAAATCTAGGACCAACAGCAGATAAATGCGTTCACTGCCTACATAGCAATTTCTATACAAGGAAAAGATCCACCGCTTCGTGTATTTGAGGCATGGCCCAAAACTCAAAAGTTACAGAAGTTTAAATTCAAATATTTGGGGGTTTATTTCAGACCTAGCCACTAGTCAGGATAAAAGAGATACCACATTACTACAAACCTTCCTTCGACATGACTTTTTAGTTTCCTAATTTCTAACGATGCCCTGTTTCTTTCTGCACTCAACTTACAACTTACTTTGTAACCCAGAGAAACACTGCCTGGCTGAGAGTGAATAACGTGTGTTAATACTTCACCAAATAATGATTCTTCGCTCTATTAATGCATCTGAAAACAGGTGCCAGCTGCAGGAAGTTTTTCCACTCACATCCCCAGTGCTGTTCAAGGGGGGAATGGCACCATCTGTCTTCTCACCTCAGCAATTTTCAGTGTTGTAAATTGTTTCATTTAGCTTAGAAAGTATGGAGAAGAAACCCAAAAATTAATTCCAAAGTTCCTGCATTTTAAGAACAATTTTAGCAGAAATACCTCTGCCCCCTCTCTCTGCAAAAACAAGTTGGAACAAAAGATTCACAGCCTACGGAAACTGTTTTGCAATGCATCTAAACAGAGAAGTTATGTTACCATAACGTCCTAGAAACAGATACATTTTCCCAAACTACTGAAACAACAATGGATTTCCTTGTGTAGGAGAGGAGTGACTGTATGATGGGTCTTTTTTGTGCTAGCAAAGTTGTTAAAATAAGAAATTTAGTAATTCAGGGAGGACAATGACCATAGTCATATGCCACTCTGCAGCTGCTTGCCATTTGCACTGATCCTGTGATCTCCATTTAGAAAGGTCAGCAGTTGCTCTGGATTCAAAGCTGAAGTCAGGAGGAAGAGACTCACCATCAGACTGGTAACTAACCTGGCAAAGTAAGAATACTGGGCAGCATGGCTGTTACAGCAAAGGTCACAGTTGTTATTCATGAACCCCTACACGCACTAACAGGATCTGGCCTGCTTGTTAGGTGGCAGAGATGGAGCTGGCATTCAGAGTGCAGCATGTCACCTCTGTCACAGCAGTGCTCCCAACAGGAACAAACAGGTCTCTGGAAAACAGGCACCTCCATAAAATGGCTTTAAAAGGCCCAGCCCAGTTTACTTTTTTCTTCTTTCGTGACTCTAGGCTCCAAAACTTTTATTTGAAATAAAACAAAATAATTCACCCAAGGAAGAACTGCAGAATCAGGTCTTGTAGAGCACCAGCTTCTTAACGGTACTTAGTTTAAGATCTCAGGCATGTTATACTTTAACCTGAGAGGAGAGGTTTGGAGGAACTGCAAAAGACCCTTACAAAGGACCCAGAGGCCTGGGGGCACAGAGCGGGTCTGCAACTAAAAATAAATGAAAATCATTAGTTCTGTGGTATTTTCAAATACATAAATAGAAGAATTAGCAACTTAAATACAAACCCAGATCTGGATTAAAATTGATCCCGGAGTTTATTAGTGATATTAACAGATTAATATCCATTATCATTAAATGATATAATCAAATCCTCCAGCACTGAAGTTCTTTAAAGACTACTGGTCACTCAAATAACATGAATTGTATTAATATCCCTGTCATTACCACTATTTTACAATACTTCAATAGTATTTTGCTTGGTAAATGAGGGAAAATGTAATGCAGTTTTTTGAGCTTTATTGACAGAGAATCTGAACACACAGAATAGGCCTAAGGTGGGCAAAAGTAACCATCACTTGAACTGGAAAACATACTTTTTCTTGCCAGAGGCCACTAGCAAACATGATATCCCTTGGGTGACATTCAGGAACAGCACACTGGTAAAAAGCCTCCTCTTGCTGTACAGTTGTGGCTCAAAAAGCCTCATTTCTCTAGCAGGCACTGCCAAAACAGTCATCTTAGAAAAGTTCTTTCTAATGGAAAGGGTAAATTTATCATTTCCATTTCAGCTGTTACTTAAAACCTTTTGTATCAGCCAGCACAACACAAGGGAATGCACACTTGAGAAGGCCGATAAGGAACTTAGAAAAAACTAATACATCAAAGAGGAAGAAAAAAGATGTGGGCAGAAGAAAAAAAAAAAAAGGAAAAGGAAGCCAGATAACAAGCTACAGAAATAGAAGATAAGAAAACACACACTGAAGACGCAGGGGGTTGTGTGCATCTTCTGGTTGGGGCATGTTCTTCCTCCAAAACAAAAGACCTTTGAGTCAAATGAGCACAGAAAGCTACAGAAGCACACACTAACGTGCCCAGCAGTGGTTTATTCTGTCACATTACAAAGGAACAATTTTGGGGGAGATAATATTTATGTTCAGGTATTTTAGCAATCCCTGAGGGGAATTCTCCACTAGTTCCTGAAATCAGGGAAATGCAAACTTCTCAAACAATATTTACATGGGGGGAACACACACGTACTGGTACAAAAATAGCCCGAGAGTAGTTTGGCAGAATCCCAATTCCTAGAGCCTCATAAAGGGATCTTACTCATAGCATTTATCATAATGGCATGGGAGCAGTCCAGGCCAAACGACGAGACCAACAAGTTCTAAGAGAACATCTTTATGCAAGAGCATCAAGTTTGATTTTCTTATATTCAAGTGAATGTTGTTACAAATTAAGTCTTTATCATATTTTTCTGAGGATTTAAACTGTCCAGTGCTCGTTCTGACAGATGCAAACAGAAAATAGTTGTATGAGGTGGGAATAATAACTTCCATTCTGATAAATCATATTACATTATGTTGCACTACAATATGGGCACTGAGCTGGTTTTTAAATTCCTGAAGCATCAAAAAGCCCTTTTATAGGGCTTTACATATTAAGGACAATTACTTTGTGTACTAATGAGTGAAATAAATACCTATCAGGTCATACGAAACATTAATCTACATTCATACAGACTTCACACAGTTCATTTCTTGCCTACAGACATTGTCATAAAATGTATCTCCTGGATAAAAGGATTAAAATATAGTTTAAAGGTTCCTGGATAACATCTAAGCTCTCAAAGAGCCAGTTTACCACCAGCCAGTAATGAATAGCAGGATCTTTACCACCTTTCCAGTATCAAGATAAATCTATACGCAGGGTCTCAGCACCCAGTTAACAAGGACAGAACTGGAAGTTTGTCAGGATTTGTACGTGTAAGCAGCAGGTGAATCAGCTGGGCAGACAGGAGTGTTCAGACCACATTCACAGCAGCAAATAGAGACCACAGCTCATACCAATTCAAGAAAAGAAGGGAACACCAAGGTAGGTAAAATAAGGGCTGAGCATGCAATTGCTGCCTGAATTCAACATAAGCTGGCTTTTATACCCATCTATTCAACAGCCCAGTTACCTCAAGATACATGAGATTAGCTAGCAATACACTATAGATTCTACAGTATGTAATCAACACCATCTTAATTTGAATTCCTGCAACCTTTGTGTTCCTACACGTCTGGAGATGCACCTTCAGAAAGCTCAGGATGGATTTAATACTTACAGAAATACAAGAAAGTATGCACAAAAACTCTGATAAGTGATATGAAGTGAATGTTGTACCACTGTCATTCTGAAATGCTTCTTTTACATATCAAAAAGAGAGCCCAAGAGCTTGACTTAAACCCCAGCTTTCAGGCACTTATTTTATTGAGCTGTAATCCATATTATACAATGCAATATTTAAGACAGCAGCACGCAGAACCACTGACATCATAACCCATGAGCGTGTCCCTTTCATTGCTTATTTCTCCTCCTATTCTTATTAGCTAATGTTCAAGGAGAATTCGTATGCTCTCCAAGTAGTTATGCTTTACTTGAACACTATGCTTTTGAATCTGCTTGGACTGAACAGACAAGACAAACAAATTACTGTGTAGATAGTAAAATACCCCAGAAACAAAACACATCTCCCGAAACACAGCTTCAAGCACAAATGTTGTTTTACACGCTAAACTTTGACACTACTTGCTCTCAGTAGTTCCCCGGATCATTTGAAAGCCATCAGCAGAACAATTTGCCCTTCTACTTTTGAAGCAATTCTGGTTTTCTACTAGTCCTTAAGGACACTGAAGTCTTACATATTCTTGGATACTAAATCATTTGTGCCCCTGCCAAAGCCGCCTGACTCTACAACAATACTCTGTTTATAAGAGGGGATAATTAAGCTCATTTACACCTTCAGAATAAATCTAGATTACTACTTCTACCCAAAATAATGCATAGAGACACACACAAGAAATGCTATGACCTCACCTTCAGTATTTCAGGTTCTTTGATGTCTAGAGCTCCTGTATTCCATTGCTTTTTCACACTTCTATGAAATTTGAGATATTCATGAGTACGTGGAGTAAGAAGCCAAATCACACAGACAGCTATCATAAATCCAAGGGCCATTCCAAATAAAAGTCCACTTAAGTAGCCAGGGAGAGGGATAATAAAGTAAGCATAGACTAACAGTGTCAAGAAGTACAAAGTTTTCACTGGTATTTTAGGCTGTTGCTCATAGGGATTATTTTCATCTTCACTACTGAGCATAGTACCATTTTCCTCTGTTATCTCAGGATCGAGCGAAGTTTCAGTAGGTTTATCAGTTTTGCTTTCCTCCTCTAGCAAGGAAAAGTCTTCAGAATACAGTTCACAAAACTCCTCATCCTCTCTGCTTGCTAGTGCAGACAATGAACATTTTTCAAGTACGAGCGACGTTTTCGAACTCACGTCCTTTGTGCTTGCAGGCTGAGAGCTTTTGGACTCGGCCTCTTTTGCATGTTCCTCAGCCACTTTTGACTGATCGTTCCTACTCAGGTTCGAGTCACTTCCATAGAAGTCCCCTTCAGAATCACACTCTTCTTCCTTAATGCTGTAGTTGTTATTGCTTTCCAAATGGCCATTCAAACTGGAAAGGTTTGAGAGTTCTGAAGCACTTGACGATAAGGCTTTGGGCCTGTGGCTACTACTTTCATCACCCATTATTTTACTGAGCAGCTGAAAAGGCTCATAGATTACTTCAGAAAGGCGTCGTTTAGTATCTTCAATTTTAGCCTCCATTTCAGGTACTTTAAAAAAGGAACGAGTGTCGGAGGGAGATGTTAATGGAGATGAGGGGGCAGTTTTTGAATCGCCACCTGCAGCTCGAGGTTGAGTGAACTGTTTGAACAGATGCAAGTTCAGTTTTGAGTCGGGTGGCCTGTAAGACACGGTTTCAGATTCCTGTTTAGAAGTGTCTGTAGACAGAGATTTCACTAAGGTTTTCATTAGCTGTCTATGTCGCAGCGGTGGGGTGGGTTCTTTTGGTTCCACATCTGTTGAAAGGGACTTGACTAAACCCCTAAAAGGCCTTGAACTAGAAACTGTGGATGATCCACTAGAGGAGACAACTGATCTGGAAGGGGATGAGGATGGGGAGGATGACAGGCTGGATTTCTGTTCCACAGGTGGTGCACCTGATGAGCTAACTGTATGACATGAGTGTGATGAAGGAGACAGGACTAGTGGCACTGCACTGAATACTTGGGATGTGGAAGGAGAATCCAACAGCTTTACAGTCTCTGCAGTTGGCAGAGCTGCAGGCGATGAGGACAGTAGTGATGCAGAGTTGGCCATGTTAAGCGAGGTAGCTGGACCAGTAAGATCATGGCCGGTATGCTCAAAGCAGAGGTCTTCCTTGGCTTCAAGTGCTGTTACAATGCTTTGGTCATCTAGTTCCTCATCAAGAAATTCCTTAAACTCTTCTTCCTCCTCTTCTTCCTCCTTCCCAAATGCAGAGAAATGAATAGTGATGGTTTCTCGGGAGACAGATCGTTGGACCTGCACTTTTGGTGTTGACTGCTTTGAGGACATTTCACCAGTTTTCTCTGCATGGCTACTGTTCTGACTTGTCATTGCAGGTCCCAGAGATGTGTCAGAGTCTGTGAAGAAAACATAATACTATGTTAAATGCTTTTTTCCCCCCTCTTCCAAAACACCTTTATTTTCAAGTGCTAAACCAAACACAAGAGACAGGTTATACACAACAGGTCAGTCAGTTGAAAATTAAAACAGCCTGGACATTCTCCATCTGACTGGATTTAAAGCTGTCTAGTCAAATTATGAACTGGTATTATGAAACTGACTGTAGATTTATTTCATTGCACAAAACATATCTATACTTTAGTTAATACCCCCTTCTCATCTGCTTAACTACCTCATTCTTAGTATCACTGAATGCAAGAACAGGTTCAAAGGAAGACAAGGAGAAAAACATGCTTAGGACAATAGGCAATTATGGATAGGTATGGAGAGCATTACCAGACCTTCTTAGATGATCTTGAAGAAAGAATCTGACACAGTTTTAGGTAGAATAAGAAAAATACAACAAGCAGAAGATACTCATGCTCAAAAGTACAGATCTAGGTTACTAATTAACATATTTCCTCATAGCACAAAATGGCTGTATTAAGAAGTGACTGCTGTTAAAACTACCTTCAAGTATTCCAAAATTACAGTTCATCTCGGATGTGCCACCTTCCTATTTTCCCCACTAGATGCAACTTCGCTCTTCCCCACTTCTGAGTTTCAGAAGCCGCACCCCACTCCAGCAGACTGAAATTCTCTACTCCTGACTCTCAGCTCCCTCTGCACACAATAATTAATGTTTTCTATTTCTTCTAAATAAAGCATATTTGAAACTCAGTGCTAAATCAGAAATATTAAAGTCTTCACGTGTGGGTCAGTACCATCTCTTGTATACCTGTTGAACTGGTCTGCAGGAAGGAGAAATTTAAACTGTATTTTATCATGCATGTTACCATGGTTTATGGTTGGACTCGATCATAAGGGACTTTTCCAACCTAAATTATTCCATGATTCTATGTTTTTTGAACAGTTGTGCTGTAAGAATGTGTAAGGACACTTCAGTAGAGACAACTGTTCTCACTGATACAGCAATGGTGTATTTGAAAATACTGATGTCTGATCAGATCAGTGCACACAGGCTGCTCATGCGACAGACTCGCACCTGCCTTTTACATCAACTATAGACATTATTTCAAGCATTTTATTGACCCATGGAAGTGGGCTCAGCATATGTTTATATGCAGAGGAAATATCACATGTTTAAACCAAGGTATCGGGGATCGTACCCAAAGATGGATCACGAATGACAAGATCAGCTCTGCCTTTCCGGCTGTGAGCAGCACTTCATCTTCACTGCCAGGACAGCAAGTTTACCACTTCAGTGACTGAATTATTTTGCAGAAGCTGTTAAAATGCTGTAATCAAACTGTCAGGCTGAATTAATGAGAGGCCTTTGCTGACGTTTAAAGAGCAGTTCAGAATGATTATGTGGTGATGAAGAAATGCGCACTTCACAAACAGTTGTGATATCAGATTGTATTATCCAGCAAGCCAGCACCACCTGTTTGTTATCATCTCCCTACTAAAGGTTGTAGCCCTTCATACTTGCTGATGGAGCTGTTCATATAAACATTTTTTTAACCTGTCAATAAAATGAGCTGGGTTAAACATTTTAAAATAGCAGAACTTTGCTACCCAGCTCATCAGTAGCTGGGTGAAGCTGTAACAGAAGCCAGTATCTACCCACAACTTCCTACTTACTATAGTTGTCCATTTTATGGCTCCCAATTTGTTGACTAGCTTATTCCTTGCTTTTTCTAGCATCTGTGTGCTTCCCAATCAGGTTGTACAGAAGGAGATGCATTCTATCCTGCTTTATGCAAAGCCTCCAAAGTTTTAATTTCAGTTTTCAGTCCCAGTTCTGCTGCATACAACAGGGAGCCAGTTTGGGTTCAACCAACCAAAAGAAGCTTTCAGACCCTAGTCATGCTTTCACCTGACCCCTATCCATTTTTCTGACAAACTGCCTGAGACAAAAGAAAATCTGCCTCAAGATCAGGTTCTGGCTTCAGCTTTCATTATGGAACTGTTTTCTTCTGTCCTCCCCAAAATCCATCCATCTGACATATCAAAGTAGCAGTATGAAACGGAGAACTCGCTTTCAGCGATGGAGGTGTACCTCTAGCCCAGTTAGGACTCAGAAGATTGTTACCTTTCCTGCCACATCTGTGCGTCAAGTAGTTAGTTACCCCAACAGTAAAAACTGAGTTGTTCAGAAGTTTAGATATGCACTGGTCAGTCATATCTGTATATATAACTTGGTGAGAGTTACAGCTGGTAAGAAACTTGGTCTTTCATTTCCCTGTTGGATTAGCACACTTGGGAAACCACCAGCATACAGAACCTGTGTTTTCAACAGTTCCATTTCATAGTTCAAACTGGAAATTTCCCAATGTTTTAGACAAATGCACCCAAATATATTTTGGAGAGGGAAAATACTACTGCTAGACAAGATACGTACCCAACGCTAGTCCTGGACCATCAACCTTAACACATCTCTAACATTTTGTGCCAGTTGTGAAACTGCAAGACTAGCAAACCAGAATCTGAAAGTACAAAGAAAACCCACGTATCTTCCATGTCAATGAGCCATTACAACACCACACACTAAGGAAGGAAAAACCCACACAAGAGCTGCACTTGTACACGATGCTTTTGGCATTAGCTTGAAATGTCTGACCCTTTCCCTTCTGCCCATCCAGCACTAAGGGTGTATCAAGCATCTAGCAACACAAGAGCAAAACACTAACTACTCCTCCCACCCCCCAATACTATTTCCAGTGTGCTATTCTCCATCTAGAAATTCATGGGTTTGGTTAGCTCTTCAGCACACCATTAGCACGAGTTAATTACCTCGTGATTAAACACCAGTTGCCATGATGTGCTAATGCAGTGCTAATTACCTGAAACAGATGAACTTTACTTGCACAGCCAAATGTACTGAAAAAAAAGGTTTTAGTGCTTACTGAACAAGCAACGTTTGGGGTTTTTTACATCATGATTAAGTAGGTAGCACAGGAAGGAAGGAAATTCTTCATTAGCCAATATTTGCCTACCCTTAAACATGTTACTATACCATGAATTATGTTTTATAGAAGTACATTCTTAAATCCACACTATCAACAGAGCAGCAGTGGAACATCAACATAATCCAACTGCTTGTACTTGCATCCTCAGCCCATGACTTACAAGATAATTCAGAGTATCCAAAGCCCTCAACATCTGGCCCGAGTGATATTTCAGTAGAGGGGACTGGTTTCCAGGAACAGCTATTTTTATTTGGGCAAATAACCATTTCTAGCCTTCCTCCATCTTGCTGGAAGTTTCTAAATCAACCCTGTTTATAGGCTGGTTTTGCTAGAAGGATTCTCCCAAGCACAGCTTTACAAAGCTGTATCTTGTGTCAGATTTTCAAGCAATTGATATGTAAGAAACAAAGCAAACCCGTGTACAACGCAGGAGAAATACATGCAATGCTATTTACGTAACAGAGCACATGTGTTTTGGCCAATAGCACATACTTCGTTATGGCATTCCGAGTATCAATTTGGATTACAACAGTAGCATGCTTTCTACATTATTCTGAGCTTATAACAACTCTAACCTCTCTCAACACACCAGGTACCCTACTGAAAGTAATTTCTCCCCCACAAACACAGGATAGGGGGTTTTCCCCTGCTCTGGGCAGGCCCACGTTTCCAATACATTCCTGAGAACAATTCCTCTTTTTTATTGCAAAGGATTTGGTTGGGGAGGGTTTTGTTTTGTTTTCAAAGTAGGTGTTGGGAAGCTTTTCCACAGAGAATACAACAATAAAATCCCTGACTTCCTCCACTCTTCCCACAACTGACAGCTTTTCCACTAGGTGTTCAGTTTTGATATAGCTGTTTCTTCAGGTTCTTGAACCATACATTTTTACCCCTTAAATCATTCTAACAGATTCACTTCTTACTGATTTCCAGTTATGTTTTCCTCTCATTGCCCCCACTTTTTCCTACTCCTCAACTCCCCTCCCAGCTGTTTGAAGACCTGGCATTCCT